>NW_015112619.1:107235-124542 GCF_001443285.1 Poecilia latipinna | reverse complement strand
GTATATAACTGTAAAGTGAATGGAAAATGTGCACACCTTTTCAAACTTTTACATAAAGTCCCAAACCACCAGTCAGTCACTCAGCTCTGCAAAGAGATGCAGCTGTTCTCTGCTGCGTTGGAGAAGAGCTGCATCGTAAAATTTCTGGACAGTAACTCTTAAGGACTGGACTTCATGACAATGAGAAGCAGGTGTGTATTAACTTTTTTTTCTTTCTTTTTTTAAAATATGACAAAATAAAGTAATTGTGTGTTAGTTGGCAAGAAAATTTAGGTAATTTATGCAGCTGGTTTCCTGAAGTAGGCCATTTGGTGGCAGTGATGTTCTGTCCCACTCATACAATCTGTTGCCAAAGACCAAAAAATGTTTTGATATATTCTATCATTAGTATTACTGCAATAGTTACCACACAATATTGTGATAAATTTCTCATGCTGCCCATACTTAATACTTACCCGACAGATCTGAAACAAAAAAATGAAAGCCACACTTTTCAGATTAGCACTTGTACAATATCAAAAACAACCTGAAACCCATATATCTGCTTCATAACATCACCGCTCTGCACTACTTTATGTCCGTCAGTCACATCAAATATCAGTACAGTGCATTATAGATCATTTCTGTATGGATGAAATTGATTATTTGTGTTATGGATCAGATGGAACATACAAATTTGGCCTGTTTTTCCAGCATCAACACCATCCTCTCCTTCCTGAAGTGAAGAAAGTTCATGATGGCACTCAGAATGACCAGTGTCTTCTGTTTTTCTGGAAAAAAAAACAAAACAAAAAAAAAACACTCGATCACCTTGGGTCAAGACTAACATTACCACCAGATTAATCATGAAAACAGTCCCCTACAAAACTATACATCACCGTTTAGAAATTTTCCCCAATTTTGTTGTTACAGCTACATTAAATCTCATTGTCATTTTATGTGAAGATTTTTTTCTTTGTAAAATAGGGATGCAAACAATTAATCTACTTGCAATTGTTAATTAGATTAAAATTAGTTCCAATCAATTAACTAATAATGTCAGCTTGGACCATTTTCACTGTTGTAGTACAGGTCCCATCAAAAAGAGGACGATGTCGCTCTCTTCACAGGAAACAGAATTTTGTACCTCAAGAATATTTAGTTAAGCATAGAAGTATTTATCATTGTCAATAATAAGTAATATTTATTTTAATTAATTTTATACTTAAATGTGACCATACTTTGTTTTACCATACACTGCCTGATTACTTTGTTAGAATGTAAAGTGCAAATAATTAATTAGAATTTTTTTTATTGTATTTTGCCCCCCCCTTTTTTAAGACTATAGTTGGTGCCAAAGTCTGCGTTCACACTGCAGCCTGAAGTGATCCAAGTCCGATTTTTGTCAAATCGTTTTTTGTTTTTTTTTGCTGTGGCCGTTCATACTTCCAAACATATGCGACCTGTATGTGAACTCCAGTGTGAACAGGGCAAACGACCTGAAAGTGTCCCGCATGCGCAGTAAAAGGGCGGAATAACGTCGGCGTTCTCAGTGTTTGCAGAAGTAAACATGGATTCTAACGGTGGAGCATCTTACGATTTTGAAGCTGTTGTCCAACTTGAGCAGCTTATTAACAACTTAACCCTCATTACAGTCCATCATGGTTGTTGGTTTTCTTCCTGTTTGCTCATATCAGGAAGCAGAATAGTGACATTTGTCGAGTATCGGTGACATTCAGGTCGGATGAACACAACCTGGACGTTAGGTCACTTTTGAATTGGATACCCAAATGGCCTGGGCCGCATTTGAAAAGAATCCGGCCTGTGTTGTTCAGACTGTCATGAAGAGATCAGATACAGGCAGCATCATGTCCAAAAAAAAAAAAAAAAAAAAAAATTCGGAATTGGTTCATTTCAGGCTGCAGTGTGAACGCACCCTAAGTTATTGGAAGACATTATTGATAATACTTAATCATATTTTCATATTTCCTACCAACTTACAACATTTCTAACACAGAAACAAGATGGACTGCTGTAACATTTGGCAAATTTTCTGGGGGAAGCCTTGAACTTATTTGGTCATTTATCACAAGTTATATCATTAACGCAACATTCATCAATATTAAAACATAATGCATGCTTTCCTAATTTGTAATTCGTAGTTATGGAAGAGAACAGGAATGTGCTGGCTGCAGCCTGCAGAAAGGCTTACTTACTTGGAGCCAGAAGGTCATTCAATGAAAAATCATACACCAGGCACATCGGTAGAAACTGCCTCCTAAAAAACAAACAAAAAACAAAATCACATTTTAAGAATCATGTGTGAGATCTTACAGACAAGTGGAGCCAACTGCTCAGCCGTTTCATAAATTTACACTTCAAGCATGTTAGCAACATCGTGTCTTAGTTTCTGCACTGACACATAGGTGTTTAAATTTGACAAATTATAAAGAAAATAAATCCCACATGCGTGTGTAGACACTCATTATGGCAGTAGCACCCTCATGGTAGCCCGGATACTGGATGTTCTCCAAAAGGGGAACCTGTTGGAAAACAAAGCAAATACGTAGCCGTGACTCGGAGGAGGGGGGGAAATACTCAAGATTCCGCTACATAGAAAGTGGAAGCAGCACGTAATAAAATGTTTACGGGTAAAACGGAGGTCTCACCATGGAGTGGCACTCAGGCCTGAAGCGGTACAGGAGATGTAGGATTCTCATGTACAGCGTCTGAACTGCTTCTGGCTGTAAATACAAAGAAGCAGAAAAACACTGGATTCTGAGGAGCTGAAACCTGAATTAGTAACATAATGGACCATGCCCACCCAGATCTACGCTGCAGTTTTGTCCTCTGCTCCTCCTGATTATAGGGAGCCGAATGTAACAGAATTCTGTTTCATTTGGATTCTGTTGTCCAGAATGAGATAGCAGACCTACGATACAGATGTGCACTTCAATAAACTTAGCTTATAAGAAGGGTTGTACCGATTAATGATCTTTAAAAAAGCCTGACCTGCCAGTTCCGACTTTAGCCAATACCAATTTTTTCTTGTGGGATTTAAAAAAAAAAAAACTCTCAGATACAGTTATATAATATATATATATATATATATATATATATACACACACACACACACACACACACACACACACACACACACACACTTTATTGTCCCCCTAAAGAAAATTATTTGAGGGCAGAAATAGACACAATAAGATAAAGACAAAAACATTAAGTACACATCATAGGAATAGAGTTTGGGCCGAGCTCAACGATTTCAAAATGGCAGTACCACCCTGGCATCCAAATACAAGACAACAAAATAAGTAATTAAGATAAGTTTGAGCCATTTCTCTACTGTCAGTTAAATCTTGGACTTAAGATTATTTCATTTATTTTATTAATTTGTTTAGTTTCTGGTTGATTTATAATTAGAATTTTTTGTTTAATTTTAGTTGTTTAGAATGAGCTTTTTGGCTAGTAATTTGTTTAATTCGTCACTGAATTTCAGTTTGGGACACAGGTGTTTCATGTATAAATACATAAGTTTTAGGAAGTTCTGTATGCAAATGGGTGGTCAAAGATTTATTTTATTTACCAGTCACAGTCAGTCTGCCACTTAGTCAGAGGTTCAGCAAGTGAGACAATCAGGTAGCCAAACAATACAGCAAGGGCTTCTGTGTTGCTTGTAACATTTTTTTTGTGCCTAGAACTATGGAAGAAACCAACAAAAAAAACGGTGTAAACCAGAAACTCACGGTTTATAAAGTTGAATCAAAGTAAAAGTTTAATTAACTTTTACTTTGATCACCTTCTAAGTCATAAGTATTTGGATATTTGTTTTTAGAACAAATAGTCACTAAAATAAGAAAAACTTGAAGTGCAATAAATCTGCCATCCTCCTAATAGTAGTCACTAATAGTTAAAAAGAGGTTCGAAGAAACTCCAAACTAACTTGAATTCGGTCATTTGTTTCTCCTCAACACATATACCGTCATATACAAGCCAATTCAAAAATACTTTATTGATCCATCCCAAAGGGGAAATTAAATGTTGTAACTCATTTAATTAGAAAGTTATTGTAGACGGTGATTGGCTGTGGGCAGGAAAGGTCTGGTCTGTATTATGGCGTTGAAATTCTACCGGAGGAATCCAAGTCAATGGAAGAAAGCCCAGACTAAACTGTAAATAGACATTTGAATCGAGCGAAATTGTGCAAGAAGGCAACGGTCAAGCTAACGTTGTACCACAATTCGGCTTTGATTTGAGTGACATGACCCAAGGACCAAAAAAGAATCTATTGTTTGGTGTACATGTTTCAAACGAGTCGAAAGGGTTTTTAGTGGTCTCACTAAACCGCAGTTTTCAGAGTCGGGGTAAACGCGTTGTTGCACAACACGGTATGAAAGACGACCGTCAAATATTGAAATTCAAACCAACTTATCCGCAGCTTGTTAACTTTAGTTCACAGCTCCGTCTCCGCTCAGAGTCAGACAGCAATGTTAATAATGAAACTTTCAGCTTACCCTGGGAACCGGGGTCAGGTCTCCTTTAGTGAACTGTTTGGCCTCCTGGCCGGTGAGAACCTCATTGCGGTAGAAATTAACAATAGCGTCCGCGTTATGGAGAGGAAAGGTGTTTTCAGTCATCGCTAAAAAAAATTCAAAATCAACTGTCACTCCGCTGGCAATACGATATTGGCGCCTTCTTTTTCATATACTCCTCCTTCTTCTTCTTTAATGTATTGGCGGTTGGCAAACAAGAGAAGGACGCATTACCGCCACCAACTGGTAAGAAGTGTGAACCGCATGACGGAAGAAAAGAAAAAAGATCCTATTGCGCAAGTTACAATGTCTTAAGGATGTTATCGTATATCCCTATTGCTACTTTAGTTTTGTTTTTTCTTTGTGTTCTGCTTTCTGTATCACAATGACATAGTCTAAGTTGAAACATTCCGTCCAAAATTTCCTTGTGGTATGACAATTACAAAATAAATTACTGTTTCTAGGTGCTAATTTAAAAAAAAAATACGGTACAGAGTATATTGGTTTAACATATTTCATGATGTATTGATTGATTTGGTAACATTTATTAAATTTTCTATTTAATAAAACAAACAAGTACACTACTAAAAAGCCCCTCATCCGACACTGCAGGGGGCGCTGTGGGTATTTAATAGGCACGTGACCCAACACGGGAGTAATCTTAGGGTTGTCTTTAATGTAAAGAAATTCCTGGGTACGATGACTTTGAAGGGATTTTCTGGTGTAAACACACGCAGGCATTAGAGTCTTATTTTAACAAAAATGGCGACAAACTGGACGGAGAGAATTAGTGCTTTCTGCTGCAGTCCAAGTGGCTTCCTGTCAGAAACAAGCCCGGATACTTTCCTGTCAGAGCTGCTACGAGAGCTGCGGGATGACAGAGCCAGCTACGGAATCAAGGTTAGAACAGCACAAACTTAGACATTACAGTTTGTATGGCTGGATAATTTGGCTTCAACACTAAAAAGGCCAATTACATGGACGTGAGTTTTTGCGGTCAAGCCAGCCTCTTTCTTACCGAATACTAGAAGGTCCCTTGCAGGCGAAAAAACAGGAATGAAAAGAAAAGGAGAAGCATAAATATCATAAAAATATGTTTGGCAAAGCTATTTCTTTTACATACATATGTGTCCAGAATAAATATTTCATATTTTACTGTGGATGTTTGGAGAAACACACACAGTAACTCATAATACTTATCCAGGATGTTTTTCTGTTATTTTCAGGAAATTATTTCTCCCAATTACTAAGAGGTGACAACAAACTAACATTTTTAACTTAAAGGTCAAAGGATCACCAATGCTATAACCACAATATATGGAGGCGGTAACACAACTAATATAATTACATTGCTAAATCAGAATACCGGAAAGTCTTTATTATTTATTATTAATTTTCCATTCTCTTAAGCATGTAGAGCTAATTAAATGATCTAAACAAGACCTTAAAGTGGTTCCAGTTTCTCTCGATGGCCACCTGTTGAAACTGTGGCAAATTTTAAATACCTTGGCTCGTTCCTGGACAGTCAGCTCAACCTTTCTGAAAACACTGACTATATTTTGAAGAACTGTTCTCAGAGACTCTACCTTTTAAGAAGACTTAGTGATCATGGGGTGACCCAACTAGACTCTAGTTGGGGCACCCCTATGTCTTGAATTTGGAGGAAAAAAAAATCATATTTCATTTATCACTACGGAAGGGTTCAGTGAATGCGCATATGAAACTGGTGGGTTTGGTACCTCAAAAAAGGTTAAGAACCACTGATTTAGACGTTTAGTTTCCATAAGTTTTTACATGATCATTTAGAAGTGAAGAAGTTAAGATTTCAAGATGACTGTTAATCCATATGCAGGGTTAGATGTTTCAAGATTAAGCAAATAAATAAATATACCATGAAAATGTGTAAATCTCCCAGTAATTAATTAATTATAAAATTATTTAAAAAAACATCATTAAATAATTAAATTTGCCACTAGATAAACGTATCATCAAATGTTAAATACATTGAGTGACTCAATATATCATGAAATTATGAAATTTGCAATTAAATAATTAAATGTCGAATGAATTAAATTAATCTTTTTAAATAATTAATTTAAATAATAAAATTTTCTTTTTAAAGAAAATATGTATTAAAAATGTATGTAATTATTTTACTCCGTATTTATTTATTCCATTGCTCCCGTGTAAGTGTCATGAAATAATTTAACCATTCGAACCCAGCAGGAAGTCAGTGGGCGGGGCTAACATTGATCCTGTGAAATCCATAGACTTGGGTCGTTTATTGTGGTCTTACAAGCTGCATTATCAGGCTTTACACTTTCAGATTCACTGTATGTTCTGCAAAGGTTCAAAATGACCATGGGGAGATGTCTGGGAATAAAATTGTGCTGTCTCCACTTATCCTGAACTTGCTCCTAATCGCATATTGATGTTTCTCATAAGAGTTTCTGATCCCTTGTGTTCTTTGTCCCTCCCAGGTCCTCCTGTTGTCTCCCCTCTGTGAATATCCGACCCTGCTGTGCTCCTCAGAATCTGCCGGCGAGGAGACAGCCCTGGATCTGATGTCGGTGTTCACCCAGTGTCCCTCCAGGTTCAGCCAGTTTCGCTGCCGTCTCCTCGTGGCCCTCACCAGCGTCCTCGTCTGCTCCTCCTGTGTGAACAGCCGCTCCCGAGCTTCGCTGGACTTTCTCGACTTGCTCCTTCGGATAGCTCAGGACGCCAGCGACCCCCCTGGCGATGGCACACAGCGCCTTCTCAGAGCAACGGCCTGCGACTGCCTGCGCGAGATGGAGGCCAGTTGTCCCGGACTTCTCTCCCAGCGCCTCGAGCTCCTGGCAGGGCTGCGGCAGCTGGAGACCTCCAGGCTGCATCAGGCTTTTGGGGTGCTGCAGATCCTGGTGTTGAGAAATGCTGTTTATCAGCTCACTAAGCAACCAGGTGCAGGCGCTGCGCATCTTAAAGCTCTGTTAGGAGGAAATGGCTCCGTTGCGTGGGAGGCAGACCAGGAAGCCGTCCACATGGACACCAAGGATGCAGCCATGCTGTTGTCCCTCATCCTAGGACCAATGGGCAGAGTGCCGACCCTTCACACCGGACCCGACTGTAAGGAGCTACGGTCTGTCCTCTCCTCCCTATTAGAAGAGTCCTACCTCTTCACGCCTTTGTGTCAGGCTGCACTTTTCCACAGACTAACCGAGGTGGTTGCCATGGTTCCCGGGATCCCGCCAACCGTATTTCGAGCTCAGCTCCTGCGACTGCTGGGAACCAACGAGGTTTGTGTTCAGGGATTATTTTCAAAGTAAAGTGGGATGCTACATCTTTCAGATTTTTCTTTTTAATGCTGAAAAGACAAATCTGCTGGGAGGAAATTATAAGCTTCCTCCTAGCTTATAATTTTACACTACTTTGTGTTGGCATGTCATATAAAATAGGCTGGGTTGTTGGTGTGTTTGCCAGGGACCGTAAATTAGTTTAAATTTAAGCTGTGCGTCAACATTCTTTTAGAGTCCATTGCTGGAATGGTTTTAACTACTTGCATCATTTTTGGTTTTGTCTGAAATGGCATGACTTTGAGTTAGCAGCACCAAGACTTCCTAAAACTGCTGACCAGGTTTTCCCCTCTGCTGTTGACACCGTCAGGTTTGCCTCCTCCATGTCACCCTGCTGATGAAGTGCGGCTTCACCGACAGCCTCTTCAGCGCTGAAGACGAAGCGTTCCTCCTGAAGCGCCTGGTAGTCCTCTCCCAGCACCCGCTCCTGAGCTCGCCCGAGAAGCTCTTCTACATGGACTGCATCCTGCACTTTCCAGAGAACCGTCCAATCAGCTGTGGTGACTGCGACGAGGCCCCTCCTGTGCTGCTGACCCCACGACTGGCCTCGGTCCTGCTGCCTTCGGTGTTTAATGACAGCGCCACCCTGCTGAGCCGGCTCAACCTGCAGGCTCTGGTCTTCCTGGAAGAGGGGGACGAGGAGAGCCTCGGCCTGGCCTACATCTACGACCACCTTGCGGCGCTGCTGCACATCGTGGACAGGGGAGGCAGCAGAGATATTGTTGTGACCTTTTTCAGAGCTGCCTTCCTCTTCCTGTTTTACTTCCACCATGTGGAACGGTACGCAACTTGCCTTAGCGAGCAGCTATGTCATCTCTTCCTCCAGCACACCCGGCTGGCCCCACATATCCTCAATCTGGTCAACCAGACTCAAGAGAGGTTACCGGAGTGCAAGTGGTTTGTGGGGCTCCTGCAGGGTCTCCAGAGAGTGATAACCAAGGTCCCGTTTGGCCAGCTCCGCCTACAAGACCTTAGCAGCCACCTTAAGGTGCTGGCTCGGGTGGCAGAGGAAGAAGAAATCTGTCAGCGCAGCTCCCTTAGCTTTCTGTCCACCATTGTCACCCAAACTTCCTCGTCGCTGTGTACCAGCGGCGACTGGCGGTTGGGAAATGGTCTGCTGGGAGTTTGCCGCCGTGTGCTCCTCCATCCCAATCTGGACTCTATACTTGTTCCTTTGGCAGACATTTTGCAGCATCTTGCCTTCCACTATGGTGACACGGACATCAGGGACCACGCCCGCCTCTACTACACGCTCCTCACCATGTTGTCCCGGGAGAAGCTGTCCGCAGTGCTGGTGCAGAGTGCTGCAGAGGGCGGCAGTCAAGTCAAGAAGCGAACGCTGTCCTGTGTCATGGCGGAGAGCGAGGGGCTGACAAACAACCTGACCGTCCACCAGACTGAGAAACCCATATTTCATCTGACCGAGGCTTTACCTGGGCCACATCAGGAGGCAGAAAACCTTCAGCTGAATCAGGAGGATGAGTACAAAACACTGGAATGTTACAGGGCTCAGCTCAGCAAGTCTGGATTTGCTTCACTTATCGTGTTAAAGTACCACCTGACCCACACGGAGCCCCATGACCCTGGCTTTGAGCAGCTTTTCAGCATCCAGCTCCACTTCAGCCACACAGACGATCACTACGAAGAGCTGCAGGACATCAGCGTCCCCTGTCTCTTCAGACAGGGACAACGGCCCGTGGTGCAGCTGACACTGAAGCCCAGACGACCGTACCCAACCACCATCCATGTGAGCGCCATATTCACCTCTAAGGACGGGCTCTCCTGGCACACCGCTATGCCGGACATCCACGTGGCATTCCAGCAGGTCTTCCTGCCTCTGCCTGCACCCCCAACCTGGAGCAGCGCTAGCATACGAGACGTCTTTGAGGGCCTGTGGGATGAAATGAGCCATGAGACGGGAGAGTCTTGTATCAGTCTGTTCTGCTGCCAGCTGGGGGAGGCCGCTCTGAAAGCTCTGGTGGAGAAACACTTCCACTCCTTCCTTGTGTCAGACCCATTGGAGGAGTCAGCCGAGTTCAGGGCGCTCTTGTTTCTCCCACCGAAGTCTCACATCCTGCTTAAGATCAGCTCTACGGAGGACGCCGCGCACTTCAACATGGCCACCGATGACTGTCGGCTGCTTCCTCACATGAACTCATACCTGCTGAAAGTCACTTCTTCACTAGAGAATTCTGTCTCGTGATCACATTTTTTTTTATACCGAAGATAATCCTTTTAACATGGAAATTTTTCAGTGTAACGTAAAAAAGCAGATAATTGATATGAAATTAGACTATTGCACTTTGATGATCTTTTCATAAATATATCAAGTTAAATTTATTGTCTTCTTTTGACTACGTTTGAAAAGTTTCCTTACTTTGCTGATTCAGAAAGTCAAGTTTAGATTAATTCTCCATAATAAAATACTCTTGATCTGTTCAAACTAAAAAAACATAATAATTACATCGGGGGCGTCGCGAGTACGACTCCCATCTTCGGTTCCTTTGCTGCATGTCTTCCCCTCTCTGCCCCCTTACTATCAAACCCCACTGGTGCCAAATAAATTACATTAAATCAATCAAAGTATTAACGCAGAAATGGTCTAGCCGACAGTCACGCCACAACACATGGACAGAATGTGTTAATGACATCTATGAGATGGAAAGATTAACATTCTCAGACCATTTAGAGATGAAAAAGTTTACAGTCCTATGGTCCAAACTGGGAACCTTATGTTAACCTCAACATGCAAGAATATTAGATTATTAATAAGAAAATGGTAGTAAAGAGTTGGTTCATTTTGGGGGAAGTGTCAGTCGGCTCTCTAATTTCCTTTTGGTTTTGTACGTACAAGTAATGTCTCTTCAGAGGACTACCTTTTTTTTTGTAAATGCAAATTTAAAAATGGGGGGAATTTGAAATTTAGGCTCAGGTCAAAGTAGGTTCTTTGATTAATCTGCATTATGTAATAATAAAGTGTTAAAATTTTCAGAACGCATTAACGTCGACAGCCCTAAAATTTAAATTTTGTTTTTTTAATAGAACAGTTACATACTGCAGATGTAAGAGAACTGGAAAGCAAAGCTCATTGAAAAATCTCAGACTCCAGCCTGATTCCAGATCAACACAGTTCGTTGTATGGAACCAGTCCTGAGCCAGAGACAAAAGTCAGAAGTGCCTTACCTGACCTGGAGAAAAAGAACTATACTTTGGTTTGGTAGTCCAAAGTTTTCCTTTCAGATCAATCAATTGAAATCAATCAGGTTTATTTGTACAGCACATTTCAGCAACAGGGCAGTTCAAAGACCTTTACATCGCAAAACGAATGAAAGTAAAGTTTGTATTTCATTTGGAAATCAAGATCCAGAGTGTGGGGGAAGAGTGGAGAGGTACAGACTCCACTCTGCAGTTTTCACAGGTGATTCGGGTTGCCATGTCGTGTGCCGGTGTTGGTTCACTGGGTTTTCTGAAGTCCGCAGTCATTTCCCTTTGCCAACAAGCTCTATGGAGATGCCGGTTTTATTTTCTAGCAGGACTGGATACCTGCCCACACTACTGAACTTACCAAAAGCTGGTTTAACGACCATTTTAACACCAACAAACTGGCCTGACCTGAACCCCACAGAAAATCTATGGGCTTTTGGGAAGAATAAGACAAACCAGAACTAGCAGAGATGAAGGTCCATTACACCTCAGCAGAACCACAGGCTGACTGCCTCCACGCCACGGCGCATTGATGAGGTATTTCATTCAAAAGGAGTCCTAACCAAGTGCTGAGTGCAGATGCTTCTGTAAGAAAATCTGGTTTTATTAGCCTGATGCAACTTTTCAATGTTTTGAAAAACTCCGTTTGGGGTTTTTGTCAACTTGATACCAGAAATTAAATTAAGAAAAGTAAACACTTGAAATGCATTTCTCTGTGTTTAATGAATTGTGTGTAACACGAGTTTTACTTTTCGAACAGAATTCCAGAAAGAAATAGACTTACAAACTGCACCTTTTCTATTCTCTGAAGTTGTTCTCCGTCTCCAAAGTGCGTTGATGTACGACTGCTGTAGAGGCTGTCCGATGTAAATCATTGGCTTGTGTTAATGATTGGTCAAATACAAGCACAGTAAAAACATTCCAAACAGTTTAAGTTAAACACACACACTCTCCTGAGTCCCGGTTTGATATTTTCCAGAAAATGAAAAACACACATTCTTTAAAAATACGCCATTATGCATTTATGGCAGCTTAAGACAAATCGGTGACTCACTGATAGCAGTTTTTTAGTCCCTGCGTGGGACATGTATCTGTATATACCAATCATACTTTTGGTCCAGTTTAAACGAGACTTTATTCGTCTAGACCTCTGAAGTTGGGTCCTGTACATGGAGGTAGGGCTGTTTGGTGGCTGAGCAGTTTGCTCATGGCGGCGATCTCTGCGTCCCTCTTTTCCACCTCATCCACAGGAGTCCAGGACATGTCATGCTGAAGCTTGAATGCACCAAGAAACGGATGAGGGCAGCTTGGTCCCCACTCCTTCAATGGAAAATGGAAAACAAGTAAGCCAGATAGAGATAAAACAAGATGACTATCAAAATACTGTCATGCTAACCTAATAAAAATTCAGCTGCTAATTGGACGTGAGATTTTGTCCACTGACAAATTTTACTCAAGGGTTGTCGCTCTGAGTTACTTATTCCTGCACAATGTCTCTTATGCATTTACTAATTCCTTCTAGTGGAAACGCATTGGGGTGCCACGTCTGTAGCTTAGCAACAACTGAACCAATGACTTCACATCCTTTGTTGGCAACAGCTGGGGGTGAAATGTAAGCAGCTGCTAAAACAATACTGAACTCTCCTGGTAAATAACGACAGAAACTCGCTGCCAACAGTTCAAATTTTGGACTGCAACTGTTGTGACATCACACACACACACACACACACAGAACTGCTGAGTCATGTTTGGTATTCATATGAGCTTCCTACAGACTCCCCCTCCGGGTGCGTTAGATAATACACATAATGAGTGGAGGTGACATAACTCGAAGCTTACGTTTCATGGAACCAACCTTAGGGGAGATGATGGAGAAGTATTTCTGTCCAGATGGCCGCTGGTACAAGTAGTACATGTTGCCTGGCTTTTTTACAATATTACAGGCAGCATGGTGGAGGTCAGCGTCTCTCTTTGCTTCTTCTAAAACCTGCGATAGTCAATCAGCGATCAATGCCACGCACCATCCGATGGGTGAATGTGACCCGTCTGAACATAAACCCAGCTATTTTATGAATTGACAGTCATACCTTTTTGGCCTGCTCCTGCAGGTACCTGATCTGGTCAGCGATTACTGTCAGTTTGTTGCAAGCGTTGGCTTTAATAAAGTCGTCCCCCTGAGAAACACCCACGTCACTTCAGGAGTAAAAAAAACTTTATTGTGAGCTAGACAACTTGACGAAACACCTCACCTTCTGCACTTGCTCCGCAAGGGCTACCAGGTCCATGGGGTCTCCCACTCTGTTGGTCTGATAGGAGCTGACCAGTTCCATTCCACTGGGGGCCGTGCTGGTCTCAACCAGGTTCACTACAACACACATAGCAAGGTCACATCATGACTGTCACAGAATCCTGGTAATCCCTGATTTTATGATTTATTTTTTGCAAGTGAATTGGTTCACATAGAACGAACCATAATCGTACAGTTCACATAGAAAAAAAAATTGAATTTGACATAATGTAATGTGACTGAATGTCAAGGAAGAAGACCAAGTAACATAACGCAAAGATGACATCTACACAGATAGTAAAAAATTCTTAACTCATATTATGAAACAACGTGTTCGCTTCAGTGTTCTTACTCTTTAAATAACATTGTTTAATACTGGGATCAATAACTATATTAGTTAAACAGGATTTAACTAATATAACGTAATATTGCTACAGTGTTTTTATTACTACACTGTAGCAATAAAAACATTCCTACAGTGTAGTATTTGATCAAATAAAATGTAATTTTGTTACTAAAACTGCAAGCAATTATCATGGGTTCCTTGCAGTGGCCGCCCGTCAGCTTCCGCGGGCTCGGAACCCTAATAACTTCATAATTTTAGGGTTCCGAGTGGACCCTAAAATTATGAAGTTTTATTGTGGAGTCAGAGCTCCTAAACCTCTTAACAGCTGGGAGTCAATGGTGATCCAGGCTTGTGTAACCACTCTGTCACTGCTTTACGCTCATGTAATACCTACTGACAGTTTCGCTACACCAAAAATAATATCAGCAACTATCTCCGACCAAATATAATACAGTAATTATATGACGACGCAGATCGATATCTCGTCACATGTTTTTTGTTTTGTTTTTTGATTCGGCGCAGAATAAACGTTTTCTTCATCTTTCGCACTAAGTGAGTAAAGGTGTTACCTGTGGTGACCTTTTCTGGTTGGCTGGGGAGACTGACTGCCCTGTCCATTTTCTCTTCTCTCGTTTTGAACTGTGCTGTTTTCAAATTGCCTCCCTTCTTCCAGCCAAAAGCCGGTGACCGGCTACTGCTTCTGACCGTCTCGCAGAGAACTAAAGGTTTAGCTTCTGTCGTTAGCAGCACAAACATAGATATACACACAGAGATGTTGCCTCGACGGCTGCCGTTTTTTTTTATGTAAACTGCATACACTCAGCGGAGAACTATCCAACTTCAATCACTCCTTTTTCAACCGGCTTTTAGCAGTTTAATTTGTTGCAACTTCAGCCGTGTTTCATGTAAAATTCTAACAAGAACTGAAAAAAGAAGAAAAAAAACATACCTAACCAATTATATAAATTAATAAGTTTGATTGGCTAGCCTGTGTGCACAAAGAATTTAAATTTGATTGCACACGCTCACAACATAGACATTAAACATACTTAAACCTCAAGTCATAGGAAAAAAGGGAAGATTTAAAAAAGTAAAAAGAAAGAATGTTAGAATATTAAGGAAAAATTAATTTACTTTTTGAAATGTGAACGTTATATATTCATAGATTACACATAAATATTTCACATATTATTTCTGTAATATTCTACCTTAGAGGTAGCAAAATCCCAAAATACAATTATCAGTCGAGCCGTTATTTATTTATTTATTTATTTATTTTACTTGTTAACTTAATCTGACTCTGGAATCCGGAGAGTTGCTATAATACATGATGGATCAAAAGGCTGTTAAATAAAATATTTAAATTATAAAAGCGGAAGAAAGCAGGAAGGTCGTATTGAAATTAAAACAATTTCAATACGAAAATTTTAATAAGAAGCTCAAAAAAAGCTGAAATCTGGATTTTGTCGGTGCTTAGCTGCATTGGTCCGGACCACTGGGAGCTGTGTCCACCTGACACAAAGGGGGCGATACTGACGTATGCTTTCAATGTTAGAGGCGACATCTACGTCTTCATTTCTATGTGTCGTCACTGCACGATCTGTCCCGGAAGCACTGACTATCAGTGCCATAGACATCAATACGTAGACCCCTCATGGAGCCCTGAGTCGTACGTAACAGCGCCCGCCATCTTCTATGTGGCAGCAGAGCGATCGGAGCTCCTTAAGTCCTGTGCTGTGTGGACTTGTTTCAACCGTTTTACGCAACAAAATGGATTCACTGGCATTACCTTTCACAGGTAAGGATGAAAGATCAAAATTACTTGACTTTGCAGCCAGAAATTCGCTTCTAAACAACCTAAAAATATTTCCTATGTAGCTGAATTGGCCCGAAGTAACTGCTGGTTGTTAGCGTAGCAGCTAACGTTTTCATACTGTTTTCTAATGAGAGAGAGAGGTGATGAGAAACCGCTGTTAGAGGAGAAGTTAATTAAAAACCAGGGGATTTTGTGAGGAAAGATCAGTCAGGATCAGAGCTGGAGCTGCTGTTCTTCAGTCTCTGTTTCCCAGCTCAGCTTCACCATGTTGGTATTTAGCTATAAAGATGCTACGAGTCAGAGCCCAACATGCTGAAAATGTCTTTTTCTGAATGTGAAGGAAATATATATGTATTTTCTATTTCACTTTTGGATAATTTCTCTTTTATCCTTGGCTTTACCCTGTGAACCAGGACGTCTCAAAAGTCATTGAGTTCTCCCAGTGTGACCAGCAGACTGAAGCCTGTTACCAGTGTTCCCAGTATAATAAATAAATGTTTTATTTCACTTTGTGTGTATTTTAAATATCTCAATCTGAAGTATTAGTGTATTAATACAGTTTATGTAATGAAATAAGAATAATTTACTCTGTTAGAATTATTTTCACTCTTTGCTAGTTGACGTCCTGTAATAAATATTTTTCTCTGGAAAAAAGTAAGAAAAATATGTAGTTTAATGTTTGACAATGACTGATTTATAAGTCAAAAGTCATTTCTCAATGTATAAAAAATAAATACAAGAAAATTATTTGTTTCTTGTCTTGAAATGTTAAATGTACAGTAAATTATGGAATTATGTAAATATGTTCTTTAAACACTGTAAAAGTGTCTGTTCATCAATGTTAATATAAAAATGATCAGAATCATTTCTATCAAATAAAAACATTGTGCTCTTTATTCAGAAATCCCCCGATACAATTAAATAATCACATCAAAAGTTAGAAACTCTCTTTAGTCATTTCTCTGATTACCAAATATATTAATGTGTGAGAAAATGTGTCAATGACAGGAATTAACTCAAAATACTTTATCGAACGGCAGTTTCTTAAGTTCGGTTCATTTACCTGTATTAGCTTACTGACACATATTCCACATTCAATATGGCGGACGCATGCACACATCGATGCTACGTCACATACTGCTTACTCAGCAGATTTCTTATAAATACGTCCTACCTGTGGAAGTTTCGTTTCATATGTTTTATTTCATCGCAAATTACGGCAAGCTTTATTTAATTTATTTTATTCCTGGCTTTCATTAAGCTGCCTATTGATGTAATCTGCAGTTATAAAGTCTTTCTCCATCACTGCAATGGAGTAGTCAATAAAATACTGTTATTTACACCCTTTGAACTGTGCCATAGTTTGTTTCTCCTATTGGTAACGTAATATAATTTAATTGGTAGATCAAATCACTGCAGCCTGATATTTTATTGGGAAATCAAAATAATCTTATCATTTTACTTATTTATTTTTTAACTGAAAAATCTGGGGTGCATTTCAGTACACTCGATTTTATTTTGGGGTGTTTCTCAGATACCCCAAAATAAAATCGAGTGAAATCAAACACTTTCAGAAGTAACCTGTAATAAACAAAGTCCATCATTGTCAGCACGAACACCAATGTTTACACTGTTTTTCAATGCTTCCATGCAATGCACATAAGGCACCTATTATTCTACCCTAAAAAAACACAGAAAAATTAATTTGGTGTTAAGAGTTTAGGGTTTTCTACTGGTAACTAAGTGCCACGAAGTAAATCTGATTTTTACTTTTGTGTTGAATGTCACAAAAGTAAAAA
>NW_015112619.1:99096-105819 GCF_001443285.1 Poecilia latipinna | reverse complement strand
GCTCCTTAAGTCCTGTGCTGTGTGGACTTGTTTCAACTGTTTTACGAAGCAATCTGGATTCATTGCCATTACCTTTCACAGGTAAGGATGAAAGATCAGAATTACTTTGCAGCCAGAAATTCGCTTCTAAACAACCGAGAAATATTTCCTATGTAGCTAAATTGGCCTGAAATAACTGCTGATTGTTAGCGTAGCAGCTAACGTTTTCATACTGTTTTCTAATGAGACAGAGGTGATGAAAAACCGCTGTTAGAGGAGAAGTTCATTAAAAAAAACCAGGGGATTTAGTGAGGAAAGATCAGTCAGGATCAGAGCTGGAGCTGCTGTTCTTCAGTCTCTGTTTCCCAGCTCAGCTTCACCATGTTGGTATTTAGCTATAAAGATGCTACGAGTCAGAGCCCAACATGCTGAAAATGTCTTTTTCTGAATGTGAAGGAAATATATATGTATTTTCTATTTCACTTTTGGATAATTTCTCTTTTATCCTTGGCTTTAGCCTATGAACCAGGACGTCTCAGAAGTCATTGAGTTCTCCCAGTGAGACCAGCAGACTGAAGCCTGTGACCAGTGTTCCCAGTATAATAAATAAATGTTTTATTTCACTTTGTGTGTATTTTAAATATCTCAATCTGAAGTATTAGTGTATTAATACAGCTTATGTAATGAAATAAAAATAATTTACTCTGTTAGAATTATTTTCACTCTTTGCTGTCAATAGCAGAGTTGACATTCTGTAATAAATATTTTTCTCTGGAAAAAAGTAAGAAAAATATGTAGTTTAATGTTTGACAGTGGCTGATTTATAAATCTAAAGTCATTTCTCAATAATGTATAAAAAATATATACAAGAAAATAATTTATTTCTTGTCTTGAAATGTTAAATGTACATTAAATTATGGAATTATGTAAATATGTCCTTTAAACACTGTAAAAGTGTCTGTTCATCAATGTTAATATAAAAATGATCAGAATCATTTCTATCAAATAAAAACATTGTGCTCTTTATTCAGAAATCCCCCGATACAATTAAATAATCACATCAAAAGTTAGAAACTCTCTTGAGTCATTTCTCTGATTACCAAATATATTAATGTGTGAGAAAATGTGTCAATGACAGGAATTAACTCAAAATACTTTATCGAACGGCAGTTTCTTAAGTTCGGTTCATTTACCTGTATTAGCTTACTGACACATATTCCACATTCAATATGGCGGACGCATGCACACATCGATGCTACGTCACATACTGCTTACTCAGCAGATTTCTTATAAATACGTCCTACCTGTGGAAGTTTCGTTTCATATGTTTTATTTCATCGCAAATTACGGCAAGCTTTATTTAATTTATTTTATTCCTGGCTTTCATTAAGCTGCCTATTGATGTAATCTGCAGTTATAAAGTCTTTCTCCATCACTGCAATGGAGTAGTCAATAAAATACTGTTATTTACACCCTTTGAACTGTGCCATAGTTTGTTTCTCCTATTGGTAACGTAATATAATTTAATTGGTAGATCAAATCACTGCAGCCTGATATTTTATTGGGAAATCAAAATAATCTTATCATTTTACTTATTTATTTTTTAACTGAAAAATCTGGGGTGCATTTCAGTACACTCGATTTTATTTTGGGGTGTTTCTCAGATACCCCAAAATAAAATCGAGTGAAATCAAACACTTTCAGAAGTAACCTGTAATAAACAAAGTCCATCTTTGTCATAGCATAAACACCAATGTTTACACTGTTTTCAATGCTTCCATGCAATGCATGTAAGGCACCTATTGCTCTACACCTAAAAAAAACACAGAATAATTAATTTGGTGTTAAGAGATGAGCATTTTATACTGGTGACTTATGGTTGAATGTCCATTTTACAATATATTTACCACTAATGACAAAAAAAAACAACAAAAAAAAACAAAAACACTTTTCTGCAAAATTTATCAGCTGCACAATTCTTGTTAAATAGTGTAAAATAAGTAGTATTTCAAAAGAGCAGAAGAAATCTTGTGTTTTTTGAACAATAACAAGTTTTGTTGCTAATCTGTTGCTAAGAGATGAATGTGTTTACTGGTAACCAAGTGCCACGAAGTGAACATCAGATTTTTACTTTTGCAAAATTTGCCAACGGTAAATGTCTTGTATCTAATCAGGTAAGCATTATTTCGAAAGAGCTTATGTCTTATAAACTATATAACTTATTAATTTGGTGTTAAGAGATAAGCGGGGTTTTTTTCTGGTAACGAACTGCCACGAAGTATAAATCAAGATTTTTTACTTTTGTGTTGAATGTCTGTTTAATATATTTGCCACTAATGACAAAAAGAGTAACTTTTCTACAAAATTCACCAACTGAACAATTCTTGTTAGTGTAAAATAAGTGGCATTTCAAAAGAGCAGAAGAAATATATGTTTTGAACAATAAGAATTTTTGTTGCTAATCTGTTAATCGGTTGCTAGGAGATGATCGCGTTTTCTGGTAACCAAGTTCCACAAAGTAAACATCTGATTTTCACTTTTGCAAAATGTACCAACGATAAATTTCTTGTATCTAAGCTGATAAGCATTATTTTAAGAGCNAACAAATTTTAAAAACACTGTTCTATTCATAAAGGCATCACTTTCATTAATAGTGGCAACATATTGTAACATCCATGATATAACATGTACATACACTGTAAAAATTATTAGGGTGGTTAAACTTAAAAACTTGAGTTCAATTGCTGCCTTAAAAACATAAGTTAACACAACTTCAAATAATGTACTTTTCCAACTTAGGATGGCAAGCTGGAAAAGTCCCCCAATTCATGATAAGTTATTGTTTAAATATGATACCATAAGTTGAAATGACTAACTATAGAACATTATGCATTCTCAAAAACGTGAGTACTCTTGTCAAGTAAAATTACAATCATGTTCTATTTGAACTCAAATAATTAAGTTATACCACTTGTCTAATTAATGACTACGTGTTGTATGAACTTCATACTCTGAGTTTAAACAACTTGCAAAGTTACATTATCCATTCATAAAAACGTGTTTTCTTTTGTTAAAGTAACAAACAATTATATATACTTTCAACTCTCATTTTAAAGTTAAACTGACTAACTTTATTCATACCAATTCCCTTTCTGAGTTAAGTTAACTCACGATTTTAAGGCAGCAAATGAACTTAAAATTGCAATTTAAGTAAACTAACATTTCCAAATACTGTTCACTTTCTCCACTAATAATGTCAAGTTCAGTTTCCTAAAAATAATTACACCAAATATGCTTCCATTTCAAATATCAAACATTTATTTTTATCTTTCTCTATCAAATACAGATGAGACAAGTCTTAAATCAAGTATAAAAGAAAACATTTGTCCAAGAAGCAGAAGTGTTGACATTTATTGGAGGACCGAAAACAAAAACAGAATTTTTTTTTTTGACAACAGAAATAATTTTTTATATACATCTCAATAAATAAATGCACTTAAAAGGCACCAATTAAGAACCTTACCTAATGTTTTATAAATTTAATTGACCATATTCATTTTTCCACCTTGGTTCCAACAAATTATAGATTTTAGCACAATTTAGTTTATTGTTTAAAAATTTTTTCCCCCCTTTACTTGTGGATTCATTTATGACTCTTAAATATTTTTATCCTTTTTCGACCAAAAAACTTTTTTCCAGGTGTTGCTTTTACATGTCTCATGTTTTTACTTTACCTTAAGCATTTCTGCTTTATTATATAAATAAGGTGGGCAGTGACATTTTTCTAATGTCAGCTGGCTGTGGGGATTATCTTAAAGGGGGTTGTCCTTCTTGGGTAAGTTCAACTATTGGTCAACAGATCTGCACATGGATTCTGCTCCTTCTCGTGTGGTGGCCAGTAGGGGAGGAGCTGATCCAAGAAAGACTGCACACCTTATTTGCAAAATGAGGGATAACACAAGACAGAGATATGTAAAAATAAAATGAAATTAAAAAGACTTGTGGGAATGGGGACACATGCACTTAAGGCATGAATGCATCTACAAGTAAAGGACAAACACACATATATATTATGTGCTAAAAAAATAGTTTGTAGGAACTAAGCTGGAAAAATATGAAGGTAAATTATAAACAAAGGGGTTGAAGTTCTTATATTTAATTGGTGCATTTATTTATTGGTCAGTTTCAGTCCTCCATAGAAATTAGACCATTATTTTTAAAAATATTCTAACCACGTTCAAGAGTGGCAGTGCAAAGTCCATACAACTAGCTACCATCTTTCAAAAACAGTCCAAAAAGTGCTAAATAATCAATCAGTGTTTAAAACTCAGGACAACCCTGAGAGGTTTTTCCACAAATTCAGCACAATGCTAAATGTTTTAGTGCAAAACCATTAGTATTAACATTTAGTGCGTAGAACAAACTAAACAAATTTTTACAGGAACTCTTTTGTAAGAAAATAAAACTGAAAACATACCAGATGTTACAGTTTGTACCTCAGGATTTTGTTTCTCAAACCATGTAGTCGAGCTGAGGCCTGGTCTGGTTTGATCTTCATCACCACTCTCTGAAGAAACTCAAACGA
Organism: Poecilia latipinna; assembly: GCF_001443285.1. Classification (NCBI taxonomy): domain Eukaryota; kingdom Metazoa; phylum Chordata; class Actinopteri; order Cyprinodontiformes; family Poeciliidae; genus Poecilia; species Poecilia latipinna. The sequence continues at coordinate 101,255 of NW_015112619.1, read as the reverse complement.
ATCCTTCAGGTCATCTGGATACTTGAGATTGACACAGTAGATGACACCCATAAGCGTAGCAAATCCAAGTGTAATGTTGTGAAGCACAATGGTCTCCTCCACCACAACTCCCACATTGAAGACCTGGTGTGGGATGGCCCCCTGTTCACCACCTTCACAGGCAATCAGGAGATCAACCTGCATCCCCTTCATGGCATCATCCAGAAAATCAGCAAGGGCCTTAAAAAGAAGAAATAATTAATGCAAAGAATTCAAACACTGGTATCTTTATACTGCAAGTTTTTATGCTATTGTGAGGATTAACAATCTGCATGTTTTGACACTTGTGGGGTTGTATGATGCACTTCTGTTCAGTCAGTGAATAACCTGACAAACACTCCCAGTTTGTTAAAGCATAGAGCATAATGGCAATGAAACAGGCCACTGTTGTGGATGAGGCCAACATCAAGAAGCTTTAGACACTGAAAATAAGCCAGTTTATGTATACACCATATTCAAAGTATTTTCAGCACTTTACTTTGTCAGGTAGTCCTTTTTGACAAACTTTTTTCATCCACAAAACTTGTATTTTCATGCACATGAACACACTGTGTGGCAGATTAAAAACCACTATGGTGAAGCACTGAAATTATTCTAAAAATGTAGAACACTAGCAGTGTTTCCATTTTAATGCTTTTTTTTTAATCAGCAAATTTTTAAAATGTCAAAAGAAATTTAAAAAGAAAATGCAAATCAGGCATGTTTCCATCAACTGGCTTAGAGCAAAATCAATCAGGATACATCAGAATTTGATGTTATGCATGGCTGTAGTAAACGGGAAGTAATGTCTCTTAACAAGGACTAAAAATAAGTTTTTGCACACACAAATGCTACAAAATGATTTTTTTAAATGATCACAAGAAAGAGAAATAGGCAAATATGTAAACAGTTTTGTAATATTTGTTAGTCTTACATCACACATCCTGATGACAGTTGATGGATCTTCACCAGATGTGTAGCGTGGCAAACCAAGCAGAGCAGCACCCCTTCTCCTTTCATTTGTGTCCTGCAAGAGATGAGACATTCAGTAAGATGAATATATTTTAACAAAAACAACAAATTATGCCTTGTTTTCTAGCCATCTTCAGTTCTGCTTACATCTTTTGCAAGGCAGTCCAAAGTGTCTTTGAGTGGCTGCTTCTTTCCAGATTTGGTTACTACTATTATTGTTATTACTTTGGTAGACCTCCAGCAGTCTCAGAACCAGGCCATCAAGTCCGTCAAGAAAAGATTCCAGAAGGTCTTTGGTGACGATTCTTGTAAATTCAGCCCTAATCTGAGGTGACAGATTAAAAAACTTGTCTCAATAAGACACAGTTAACTCAGTCTTAAATCACTAAATCTCCTGGTGGAACTAATTCAGTTGTGCGATTACCTGAGGCTCATGGAACAGAGCTGGCCATCGGGAGATGAGCTCTGTGATGTGTGGTTGATCTCCTACAATCTCAAAACAAAAAAGTATTTTAACATTTAAGATAATCAGTAACAGCAGTGTGGGGTAAGGATACATGAAACAAAGGACACGGCTAATTACTGACAAGGAACAAGACTAATTACTGCCCCACAGCCTTTACTGAAGCCGCTAACTCACCTGCAGTCAGTACGTCGATGCAACACTTTGAACAAGCGCCACATATGTGCTTCTGAGGAAGTGTACAATACAAAAATCGTGGTAGCTGCTTGTATTTTCTCTTAAGAAAAGTTCTATAACAGCAACCGAGTATCATACTGCGTTTAGCTAGCTGCTAACTCCTGCCCGCGACAGTTAGCAAGCTGTTGTTTTCTATCCTGTGTTTAAACATGTAACAGAGACACGAACTTTTAGCTCTTAACATATTTTAAAAATGGATGGCATTACCAAAAAACGACAAATGCAGCTTACCTTACTTCTGTGGCTCCAGCTCGCTTCGTATTTAGAAAAAATGCCCCGCCAAATTTGAACAGCCTGTGGGACTGATCCAGGTCTTGGAAAAAATGGTATTCATCCGCGACTTTGCTTTCGACGTCCTTAATCTGGTCAGGTGGTGTTCCTCTTTTTCGTTTAATATGCAATTCTAACTGGGATGGAGAACTTTATAAAGTCTTACTAAATCTTACATCATATTTAGTTCCTTTTCAGA
>NW_015112619.1:94645-95952 GCF_001443285.1 Poecilia latipinna | reverse complement strand
CATCTTCAGCTCTGCTTACATCTTTTGCAAGGCAGTCCAAAGTGTCTTTGAGTGGCTGCTTCTTTCCAGATTTGGCTGCTGCTTTGTAGACCTCCAGCAGTCTCAGAACCAGGCCATCAAGTCCGTCAAGAAAAGATTCCAGAAGGTCTTTGGTGACGATTCTTGTAAATTCAGCCCTAATTTGAGGTGACTGAATATAAAACTTGTCTCAATAGGACACAGTTAACTCAGTCTTAAATCACTAAATCTCCTGGTGGAACTAATTCAGTTGTGCGATTACCTGTCTCTCATGGAACAGAGCTGGCCATCGGGAGATGAGCTCTGTGATGTGTGGTTGATCTCCTATAATCTCAAAACAAAAAAGTATTTTAACATTTAAGATAATCAGTAACAGCAGTGTGGGGTAAGGATACATGAAAAAAAGGACACGGCTAATTACTGACAAGGAACAAGACTAATTACTGACCCACAGCCTTTACTGAAGCCGCTAACTCACCTGCAGTCAGCACGTCGATGCAAAACTTTGACCAAGCGCCACATATGTGCTTCTGAGGAAGTGTACAATACAAAAATCGTGGTAGCTGCTTGTATTTTCTCTTAAGAAAAGTTCTATAAGCTTAACCGAGTAGCATACTGCGTTTAGCTAGCTGCATTAACTAACTCCTGCCCTCGACAGTTAGCAAGCTGTTGTTTTATGTCCTGTGTTTAAACATGTAACAGAGACACGAACTTTTAGCTCTTAACATATTTTAAAAATGGATGGCATTACCAAAAAACGACAAATGCAGCTTACCTTACTTCTGTGGCTCCAGCTCGCTTCGCGTTTAGAAAAAATGCCCCGCCAAATTTGAACAGCCTGTGGGACTGATCCAGGTCTTGGAAAAAATGGTATTCATCCGCGACTTTGCTTTCGACGTCCTTAATCTGGTCAGGTGGTGTTCCTCTTCTTCATTTAATGTGCAATTCTAACTGGGATGGAGAACTTTATAAAGTCTTACTAAATCTTACATCATATTTAGTCCCTTATCAGATAAAGAGCGAATTTCCGGCACTATTTGGATCTCGCATTAATATTGCCAGTGGTGATCAGTTTTTATAAGATCCGGTTACCATTTTAAAACTCAGATTGTCGAGTTAAGTTCACACATTTAAATTTATGTTTCATTGAACTGACTCACATTCTTGAGTTGAAATGCCAATAACTCATGAAATTAAGTTGAAATTACATAACTCATTATGTTAATTGGAAGTAACTTATATAAAAACGTTATGTCAACTAATGGAGGGGATGACTTTTAACAGTGTAC
>NW_015112619.1:13088-91180 GCF_001443285.1 Poecilia latipinna | reverse complement strand
TAGATGCGCAAGTAAATGTAAGATATTAAAAGATTGGGTGATTTTCTTTGTGGAAAATAATTAGATTTAATGGTAGCGTTGGGATGGCCGGTATTCACACTCGTGCGTAAAGTTTACTGAACAAACGTCCTCGTGTAACCAAAGTTAACCATGGCGAGGGAAGGGTTAATTCATCGTCATGGGAGTTTGACTTTACAAAAGTAACTGGACAAATTTCCAGAGGCCAGGTCCGTCCCTCCTTTCTGCTCAAGCTGTTTATGCTGCTTCCAAGAGTTGGACCTGGGTGCGCATCTTCGCTTTTCATCCTCTTCTTCCAGCTTCTCTGCACCTGATTTCTGATAACATATCATTTAAACTTGTGCATTTCTTTTTATTTTCTCTTATTTTTGTCATGGCAAAGTGGTTGGTTTTATTATATCTTTCCCAAGTCCTTCTGCCTTTAGTTTTTGGACAGCAGCGCCCAGCTGGACCCTGGCGGCACCGCATACAGTGGGAGAACAACGGGCAGGTTTACAGCTTGATGAGCACCGGATCAGAGTACCAGGCTCCGGCTCGGCCTGGCAGCCAGTCCAGAGTTTATCTGAGCAGGAGGAGGGAGGGCGCTGTGCCGGGTGCGCACAGAGGAGCGCAGGTTGTGGGGTTTACTGACGCGCAGCGCTTCAATTCCTCTTCATCCAGGAGTTTAAGAGACTCATTAAACAGAAGAGAAGCTGCTGGCGCATCCAGTAACACTGGAGAGCAGCGGCAACTCCAACAACTACGCGCGTTGCGGGACGGGATGCTTGTCTCCAGGCAACCCGCGCATCCATCAGTTCTGGAAACCGAACCTGACGCTCCCGCTCCGCTCCCAGTGTCAAGAGTTTATCTAACGAACGAGGCTGACGGAGACGGCATGGTCAGCGACGACCCCCGAAATCCGTTCAAAACGCACAGGAACTCTGTTTTTTACAACATGTATCCCGCCAGAGGCAGGTCAGTGGGCCGGACGCGCCACCCGCCCGGGACAGGGTACGGAACCAGGTACTTCCAAAATGGTGAGTCCAAAAGTGTCATTGGGAGCAAATCCGGTCACATTAAAAACAAGCCTCACTTTAACCGGAGTACATTTACTTGAGTAACATTTTTTGGGGGGGGGGATACTTTAAGGAGTATTTTAATTACTTGAGTAATTTTATTTTGTAGTATCGCTACTCTTACTTGAGTAAACTTTCTGGATACTCTACCCAGTTTGAGTAACTTCACAAATATAATTTAACCAAACATTCACCGGATATAAACACACTCCTGTAGTTTTTGTTAAAATTTCATAACTTTAATAATAAAAGAAACTGATTTTGAAATGTTTATTTTTGCCCCATTTTGTTATTTTATAATTATGTTATGAATTATTTTCATTTAGGTTTTTAAAATACCTAAATATAATCATAACTTTATATTTTGATGTGTCTGAATATGTAATCTTTAAACATTAAAAGATTGATGTTTTGATCAGTTAACACATATTTTACTCTTGAGTAAGTTTTACTTTTACTGGTGTAAAAATATGTGTTTGTATCAAAAACTGGAACATTTTCAGGAAGCATCTGATAGAGTTTGATATCCAGAAGTTAAAATGTACAAATTGGATTGGATAATCCTTTATTGATACTTCTTCTTAAGATTAGGGGGTTTGTTAAGATGACTGTCAAATTTTATTACCATAAAAAGTATTCACTCATATCTTAAAGAAGAGCCAGTATGTATGTCTGTATAGGAAGTCGTCATTTATTCAGCTGCAGCTCAATAAACTGAAATGTAATCTAAAATGTCATTGATTTAATTTAATTAATTCAAATCTATTATAATTAAAAACCTAAAATTCTGTTTCGCTAAAGATTATTGGAAAGTTCAGTGGAAAGAAAAAGTTTAATAGCTGCTCCAAAAAACAGAGGTAACTGCAGGCTTGAGAAGATTGTGAAGCAGAACCAGTGCATCAGTTTTTTGACCAATTCGAGATTCAAAATTCAAGTTCTACACTTGAATTTGACGATAATGTTGGTAAATAATGTGTGCTTCCATCACTCTGCTACTGTGATACTGTGTCTAACTAGATAAATATATATTTTGTTTTTTTAAAAATGCAAGTTTATTGCTCAATTATTGCACCTTAAGCAGTCCTTCCTGATATAAATCAGCAGTAGTTTCTATTGCATCAAAGGATTTAATGTTAGCAGTAGCTCACTCAGTTGCTCCATGTAGCAGAGAAACACAGCCAAACATAAAAACTCTTCTTAAGTTGTTTCTCCACCATTACCACATTTAGCAGTGAGTACATGAGCTTGATTGGCAGCGCTAAGACCCTCCTCCTGGCCCTGATTGGTTGGGTTTTGTTGGAAGTGGTGCATTTATTCAATAGGCAATAGTAGCTCAGAGAGGAGATGGAGGCGATCAATTTTTGTTTTTAATTCCCAACTTGCATAATTTGATGATTATCCTTTGAATCATCTGATTCTGTGAGTATTTTTCAATTTAAGGAGCGGTGATGTGAACTGAGAAAAATGCCTTTGGACCAAGCTAATACCAGAAACAATGATCGTGAAGGAATGCAAACATTTTTTAGTCCAGATTTCACCTCCACAAACTGTTTCCAGCCTAAATAAGTTGGATTGTCCTTCTCCAGGACTGCCAGACCTCATTCCAGACCCCTACGCCATCCAAGCAGGGACTTACGTCCAGCGCATGCAGATGTACGCGCTGCGCTGTGCTGCAGAGGAAAACTGTCTGTCCAGGTATGTTTCCAAAGGTCATGCAAGTCTTGTACGCACTCAGCTGCACGTCCGCACAGTAACTCACACGAGCACATGAAACTTTCCTTTACGTTTCAGCTTTAGATTGTTTTGGGTTTTTTCTTTCTTTTGATTTATATAAGTGAAGTTATAAAAGCTGTTTGATCTTCCTATGGAGAAGTGGCTGGCCAGAATAAAGTCCTGCCAAGACATAAATGTTCTGGGTTGATTTTCCCAAAAGCACTGAGCTCACTCGAACAAATCATTTGTGCTTCAATACATTTAAGAAAACTACAGCTGGGAGCTCAGCCAGCAGCAGCAGCAGCGCTTTCCAGCTCCTCTTATCCCATTTTTTATTTTTATTTTTATCTCCATCCAAGGTCGGCTTACGCGCCCAAGGTTCGAGACATCGACTTCAGGGTTCTGCTGCGATTCCCTCAGAAAGTGAAGAACCAAGGAACCGCAGACTTCCTCCCGCTCAAGCCCAGATATCAGTGGGACTGGCACAGCTGTCACCAGTGAGTTTAATGTACAAATACGAGACGTCGCATCATTTTGTTTATAGATGGTTGGATTAGTGCTGCTCTGTTCTGATCTGACGAGCCAGGAAAGCATCACCACAACCCCAAAATACAGTCATAACAATAAAATTGCGTCCCAAGAGGCATTCCTGAGGCCTGCCAGAAGAAATAAAATGTTATTTTCAGTTCAGCTAATCTGTTTTACATCCTCAGGCATTTCCACAGCATGGACGCCTTCAGTAACTACGACCTGCTGGACATCATGACAGGACATAAAGTGGCTGAGGGACACAAGGCGAGTTTCTGCCTGGAGGACACGGGCTGCGACCCGGGATTCAGACGACGCTACGCCTGCACGTCTCACACGCAGGTAGAGCTGGAAATGAAGTGTGAGCCAAGACTTTACAGCTGCTATGATTTTCCTTCAAACATAAAAGTCCAGGTGGGCCTGTTGGTCACTGTAAACGGACCTCCAGCTGCCGCCAAGCAGAGTTTCTGTTCAGCAAGAGAGTGTATAGTAAAACCTGTCAAAAATCTGCCTTTTCCAGAAAATATTTAAGTAGGATTTTGTCCTAATTTGGTCAGAAAAGAATGAAAAAGCCTTCCAAAACTATTCACAATAAGCAATTAATCACATTAAATTAAAATTAGCTTGATGATTAATATTTTTTGAAGGGATATTTTGTTTGTAGAGACTTCATAATCCATTTTACTTATGGTTTCAGTTGTGTGTGGTTTTTATTTATTGTTTATAAAATATTTGCCAGTTTCAGTGTTGAGATCTTTACAAAAATTGAAGTTTATTCGTCTTTGAGAGGGCAAACATGTATCATTGTCGATATATTACTTGAAAATGGGTTCAAAACAATGTTATAATTTATTGTAATAATTACTGGGACAATTTGTCATCTAGCAAAATTTATTATTGTGGCAGGCCCTTTTATACCCCTTAAACTTTTACACATTTTAACATGTTACAACCACATAGATGTATTTCACTGGGATTTTTGTGATTACAAAATTGTTACAGTCAAACTCCAGACATGACCTAGTTGAAAATGTGTGGCTAAGCTTGAAAATGAACTCTTTTATACCTAAGTTTCAAATCTCCGCCTGGATATTCTTGCTTATTTTAATTGTACGCAGTTCTTTAAATATCATGTGAGTAAATATACTGCTCAAAAAAATAAAGGGAACATTTCACTTTAATTTTGTGTGTGGCTCCAAATCCAGGCCTCCATTGGTTAATAAATTTGATTTCCATTGATGATTTTTGTGTGATTTTGTTGTCAGCACACTCAACTTTGTACAGAACAAAGTATTCAATGAGAATATTTCATTCATTCAGATCTAGGATGTGTTATTTGAGCGTTCCCTTTATTTTTTTGAGCAGTGTATATTTGCCCATTTATCCATAACAAGTGGAACTTTTAGCATCTAGCTAGCAAGTTATTTTCACTCCCTGCTACGGCGGGAGTGAAATTACCGTAATAACCCCATGTTGGCTGGAAAGCGCAACGTCTCCCCTCTCAGAAAACGTTGGAATTTTTCAGGTACCGCAAAGTGTAGCAGAATTATGGTAATGCTAATTTGGCTGGATTCCCGCCGCTACGTTTGGTCTGGAAGGGTTAAAGTTTACAGACTCGGCTTGCGCTGTTTTGAATGAAGAATAGAAATAAATTCACCCTCTAAGTGCAAGACAAGTAGAGACTCTTAAAGACTTGCAGCGGTAACTGCAGCAAAACCTGGTTCTACAAAAGTATTAATGGACAGGGAGCTGAAGACTACAAATGGATGCCACATATTTCAGATTCTGATTTGTAAAAATTCAAGAAACTTTGTGTAATTTTCCCTTTACTTCACAGTTATGTTGTCTTGGACTATGGCATAAAATTCAATAAAATCTGTGATTGACAAAATTCATTGGCATGAATAGTTATATTTCTATTAATCCGTCAAATTCAGTTTTTTATAAAATGTTTTTTCGTCACTAAACTTTATTGTATCTGTTAAACTCAACTCTGAGTTGAGTTTGTATAAACGGACAAAAATACAAACTTGACAAAAATAGAGTAACCAGATGTTTGACATTTGAAATTTATTTTTGAAAATTATTAATTTATTTGGTAGGGACAAGTCACATTAATTAACTTTGCTGTAACTGCGAAAGAATTAGTCAATTAGCTGATTTTTCATTTGCTATTCCTGATACATTTGTCTTGCTAAAAATAATCAGAATTTATACAAAACAAAGTTAAAATGACTTAATTACAAAATAATATCAGTAAATACAATCAATACAAAACTTTAGATAAAGACAGTTATAATAAAAAGATAAATTAATCTTCCATCAAGAATAAATACAAACTTTTTCCAGGTTCTCACAGTTTTAAAAAGTGGATGTGTTTGTGTTTTCAGGGGCTGAGTCCAGGCTGCCATGACACTTACGCCGCCAACATCGACTGCCAGTGGATCGACATCACCGACGTGCCTCCAGGAAATTACATCCTACAGGTTTACGATTCATTCTCCTGATTCATGATTTCATTGAATTCACAGCAGAACTCCAAACATTAAAAATGTTCCTGCAGAATCGCCAAGTTTTTGTTGTTTTGTTTGTTTTCTTCAGGTTACAGTGAATCCCAATTTCCACGTCCTGGAATCAGATTTCACCAACAACGTTGTGAGGTGTGACGTCATATACACAGGCATTTATGTTCAGACACGCGGCTGTCGAATAGCAAGGTACCAACCACGCACTTTAAGAGCCTTTTAATAATCAGTTCGTGTAGCTACACACTTCGTTATTCTGTTACTGATAATGTGGTAAAACTTGATTAAGCTGAAATTAATGTGAAACTTGTGTCCACTTCCCAATCATCTTAACTCTTTCTTTGAAGTATGAGATAAAATAATTTAAAGGTAGTCCTCCCTCTTTATTCCATCCACTTTGAGCGGCACCATTCCTGAAAAAAGTCCCACAGCATGCCACTGTCAACACCGTGCCTTATGATCATTTCTCAGCAGAGCTGTCCTGTTATTGTGGTCAAATAGTTTAATATCTTTCTGATATGAATATAAAACGTTTCACCAGAAGTAATGCTGTTTCTCCATGTGAGCATTTGAACATTTTAATCAAGTCAGTTGAGTTTGAAGGAGGTTGTGTCAATCCGATGTAAATTACAGAGATATTTCAGCACTTTCAACTTCATGAGCATTGACTTGTCTTTAATTGTCTGTGAATGTTCAAACAAATTCACTTTTATCTGAGCTGGACAATTTGTAGTTTCTTCTGAAACTAATTAGTCACAGAAAAACTTGGACTTATGTGTAAATGTCTGAACATAGACTTTGGTTTGATCTGCTGAGTATATGCTAATCCAATGAATGCAGGCAAATAAATCATTGTTTGCTTGTAAATGGGATTAATGTTCTGCAGAAGTGAACAGGTCATGACTTGGTGAAGTAAGAAGATCTTGAGCATCATTTGTGAAGTGATTTAGGTGAACTTTTGCATAGATTTTACAGAAATTCTTCTATAAATTGTAGTTTCTGCAAACGATAATATTGTTTTTACACTAATGGTTGCAGAACAGCAAAAATAAATCAGTACAGCCCATCATTCATATAACACTTTTACTCATAATATACATGTAAACCCTAGTTTGTCATATGTCCATACATTTATCATGTCTTTCTTTTTTTCAGGGTTTAAATATTCCTAAATTCCTGCATCAAGCTGCTGGGTTTCTGCAGCAGAACGTCGCCTCCTGTATTCTGAAAGAAGCAACTGGTGAAGTTTGTATTACAGATTTAAATGGAAAAAGTTGCATTTATTGGTCATTTCTGTAAAATATTGTGAATGAAACTAGAGATTTAATAAGAATTACTTGATTATGCAAAATCTGCAAGTACTGTTGCTTTGAGAAGCGTTGCTTAGCGGCTTTAAATCTTTGTTTTGTTGTCGTTTCTCGGCTCTGTTCTTGTTGTGCGCTGCTCTGTCCTGTCTGTGTCCGCAGAGTTCGTTGTATATTTTAACAATAAAACTCCTGGAAAGTTTTAAAACCAGCAGCATTTTTGGTCAGGCTCCATCTTTCAGGCTGGACGGCCGTCAAGTGAACGTTGTTTAGTCTGAACCCAACTCTGGGGAAAACAATCTCAGAAACCTCGAAGATCTGTCCCGAGTTATGTAGTTTGGTTTATTTAAAAAGCTGCATGCAGCGGGATACTGAAACAACTGTCAAGTGTTAATTCTGGCAACTGTTGCACAAACATGGCAACCTCATGGTGGATGTGGGCTTGACCAAAAGTAGCTGTGATAATGAAGGAATGTCCGGTTTAAACAGAACAACCAAATATTTTCAGGGAACATCAGATTTGTTCCCCATGACACACGAAACACTGATTATCCTTAACCTTTTCCTTCAACCCCGCTTGATTTGTCATTTACAAGCATAGGTTAGAGGCAGAAATGTACCTACACCCATCGTTTGCATGCATGTGATTAATTTGGGCTTTTAATGATTAATTAGAAATGTCCTCTTTCCAGTTGTTCTCTCCAACGAAGACACTGGTGCTCCAGTTCGACTAAAACCTTGTTGGTTTTGGGTTGTTCCTAAACATTATGACCAATTTCCTTGCAGGAAATTGACAAAAGCTGCATTTCCATTACAAATCTTTGTTGATATTCTGCAGCTTACGAAACCACCCCTCCACCCACCCACAATTTCGCAATTGCGGTGTTGCCATTACATAAGAAATTAAACTAAAATCACGCGATAAGTCATTGGAAAACATTTTGCACCATCATCCTCCAACTACTTACTTTTGCCTTCTTCATTTTTTTAATCAGTAACATCTGATTGTTGATCACCTCATCGTAGTGCAAAAACTTTTTATTGAAAAACATGAGTTTTTTTTTTTTATTGTTGTGTTTCCATTAAGCAAATTTGTATTGGTAGTTTCAGTTTTCAGAATTTTATGGAAATGGAGTTAGTGATAGTTTGGATCAGATGGTTGACTGAACATGATCCTTAACAGACATCAAAACTGGCTCTGGAGTTATTTTTAACTGATTAATTTATTTTAATTTAGGCTAAAATGAATCCCCAGAATCAACCCGACCGCAGCTCTACTGAAGATCTTAGAACTAGGTTTAAAAACCAGAATAAAAGTGGATAAATATCCACACAGAACTGCACAAAAAGCTTGTTGAAGGCTACAAAAAGAGTGTTGTCAGGTTCTAGTTTTATGGGACGTAATTATCAACCAAAACATGTGCATCTAAAAATGTTTTATTTTTTTTAAATCTAAGTTTTTCGTATATTATTACATGCTGGAGCTGTAAAGTGGTGCAGTTTGTACTGACAATGAGTGGATGTTTCTCTCCTGGAAAAAGAACTGTTCAAATCTATCTTTAAAAGCCTCAAATTAATATGAACTGTTAAGTCAGAGTAAAATTTCCGAGCTTAAATACGTGTGTTCATGTGTATTAGAACAAATGTGCGTTTTTGTCGACTTTATTTTAATAAAATATTGTTCAGAATTTATTCCGGTTGGATTTAAATCAACGCACTTTGTTGAGGGTTTGAATTTATGAGAGCAACATTTCTAAAGTAAATCTAAATCGCCTCCATTTTCATGGGAAATCTTCTTTATTTGCAATAAATATTGTGTTTTAATATAAAAATGAAAATAATTGTATGTTACTGCAGCATCCTGTGGTGCAAGAACGTCTTTTTCCCACTGTCGGGTGAGCGGAAGAGCTCTGCTTTGATGGATGTGGTTGAGCAGCTTGTGGCTTCAAACACAAACAGAGCTGCAATTAAACACCAATGGCATGTTTGCCGACAGATCTCTGTGAAGGCACAATAACGAGATCTCGTGTTTCTGTGTCACTTTTACTGAAACACGTCCAGGGAGGAATGAACAGAGGCCATTTGTTACTGTCCTCCGAGTTGCATTGTTAAAGAAAAAGCCAATTTCTTTATTCTAATTCAACACATGCTTTCGTCGTCACTGGGGACTTTGTAGAAGTTTCAAATTGCAAAAAAGTAAGATAAATGCTGGAGGATATAAAGTATTTCACCAGCATGGTGTTTGAGTTCAGTTTTAGCTTTAGAAACCAGGACATTTTAGTTGCCAGGCTCCTTCCCTGCCTCAATACATTGTGTAAGCCACAAAATATGTTTGGAAATCCCCCCTACTCCAATTATCCATCTCCATTCCTGTTTGTCTTGGACTTCTGGAGCTAATATTTACAGACAGGGATCTTTCCAGCAGCTGATTTCAGCTACAAAAGCCTAAAGCTGAGATTGATGTGCTTGACTAAATAAATATCAGAGTTCAGAAATGTGCTAAGAGCTCATCAGGGTTGTACTTGAGAATGAGACTGTTTTCTTTGTTACTAATGTTGGCTGAATAAACACCTACAGCTTCTTGAGGTTTCTGCAATAAAATGTTCATTAGGAACAATCCAGTCATAATGGGGCTGGCATCCTGCGATTTTTAGTTTTTATCCCTGGTTCAACACACCTGAATCAAACGATGGTTCATTAGCAGACGACCTTTGACTGAATGAGAGGTTAAAAGCATTCCTGAAAGGAAAATTAAAGAAAAATGGCAGAAACAGTGGGAAGATTATTCAAAAGAGAGATTGTTCTTCAAGAATTCAAAGAACCATTTGAATTTTATGGTTCCTTGAATTTCAAATAATTTGTTTGAATTAAAATTGCTTGTGTTTCCAGCACAAACAACTGTTTCCTCCAGCAATTTGTGCTTGAAGAAACAATTCAGGAAAGAATACTAACTATTACTGCTGGGACATTAATGCAACTTTACATGTATGTGAGTTCTGTGGGGAAAGTGAGACATAAAGTATACAATGTTTAGGAAAAAGAAAGACAGAACATAATCAATGAGGAGGCTAGAAATGGAAAAAACTGTATAATTTTATAAATAACTTTTTCTAAAAAACAAGACTTCATATTTTTGAAAGGTTTCTAGCACATAAACCACTATAAATAGTCATTTTGAGACTAATTTTGTATATGTTCTACAAAGAACATGAATATTTTTAAGTTTCTTTCTCTCAAATTTTAAAATTTTGGCATTGCTCAGAAATATTCTTGTTTTTTCTAGAAAATTTCAGAATTTTCTGACAGACATTTACCATTCCTAAAAATCTACAATGGCCATAACATGATGTTGTAAGTATTTTAGTTTCCTAAACTGCAAATATTATTTATTTATTTATTTTACAATGTTATAGATGCGCTCTAAGAAATCCACAGAAAAATCGACGAATTTCTGAGTTGCAGACAGATGACGTGGCGCAGACAGATGACGTGGCACCGACGTCACACAAAGCCGATGAAGTCAGGAAGTAACAGGAAGTAATTGCAGGACGTTTATTTCTGTTGATCCAGCTTGAAGATGCCTAAAGTCCGCGTCCTATACAGTTTTAACAACCGTTTTAATAGTGAGAAAGATAAACGTTGGAAGGTAGTTTTTCACAAGGGAGTTAATTTAAAACAAAACAAAACAAACAAAAAAACGTACCGAAAAAAGACGAGAAAAGTGGATCAACAACCTACGGCTAAAAACAAGAGGTGCGCAAGCTAGCAATGCCAGTTTGCATTCCACTTTCTAACAGGTAAGGATCGCATCGTTTAAATTGTATTGTCAGATATTTCATTGGAAAGTTACTTAGTCAAGCATTCATATGTTAGGTAAGATATGTACCATGTTTTTAATGGTTGACTTACATTGTATAAAGGTAGAATGATTCAACATTAACATACAACTCCAGCATGAATTTGGGTTTACAGAAGCTAAATAAATTATTTACCAGGAGATTCAAGCACATAGAAATAGCATGGACTAGTTCGTTCTTAGCTTGGCGATAGCATTGTTATCGTAAACTAATTACTCAAAATAGCATAAGTCGCTACTCACCCAGCAGAAACAAGTCGACAGACATAATGCTTCTCTTGATCCTAAATGTTTGACCCAAACAAAATAATTGCTTCAGGCTATTGAAAGGCTCGTCCAGCACCAGGTATTAGTTAATGTCGATCGCCTCGACTCCGGGTAAATCCTCAAGATTATATGACAAGTCTTTTTTACCGAGGCAATATGGATCATATCCTACATATATTCATGTTTTTTCAAGATACTTCGTCCGTACCAGCCCATTTAGGGCAGTAGCGTACTTGCTGTGGTCCATTTTGCTCTATTTTGAACCGAATAAATCCACTTCCTGACCCCCATCTGAATTTCGCCCTCATCCGAGTCGCGTTTGAAACCCAGCAATACAGGAATCCTCTGTAATGATGTCTAAATTGTAGCTAGGATTGATTGAATTGGCTTAAAATGCAGTGAAAACGTTAGATTTTTAGCGCATTTTCTTAGCTAATATTAAATTTTTAATATTAATTTTCACTCTCCACCTCGCTTTTGCCAATTTACATCCAATGTCCAGTGATGCGTTTAAATCTGAGTGAGAATGGTTTGTTCTTTTTCAGACCAATATGTCATTTCAAACAAGCCGGGCTGTGGAGAAGACAATACCTGTTTGCTCAGCTGTGCAGCTTCACGTCAACATCTGGAGACGATCCTTTGGCACTGAAAAGCCAAAGGGAAAAAAAATACTAGGCTGGTATCTTTTATTTGGCTGGAGAACGTATATTCCAGTGTACAGGGAGGTGAAGAAGGGAGGTTGTGCCATATGTATTTAACATACACTGAGTGGAAACCAGAGGAGCTTTCCAGGTGTTGTAGTGTTTGCGGAGGTTATAGAGGGCAGGGTTTGGTATTTGGAGGTCGTATTTCAACAAAGCCAGCCCGCGTGACAGCGGGCGAGAAAAGGGAAACGTGCTCGGCCTCCAGAGAGCATCGGCAGGTTGGTTTAGGCGCAGAGAGGAGAAATTCCTCAGCAGCTCTGTAATCCTGCTGAGATTATTCAGGACGGCTTGGGGGTCATCCGACGGCCCAGGGGAGACGGAGAGCAGACACACACTTCCTCACATCGGAGTCCTTACACAACAAGCGCACACACGCTTCTTCCAGCGAAGCCAGAGACAAAACAGTTGAGTCATCTTTGAGTGGGACTGGTGATGGATTCAGTTTTTCTTTCTCTCAAAGTGGGTGGTATCATAACTTGGGTGGTATTTGGAGGGATTTCTGCTTCTCTTGACTCAACATGTTCTTCATCTCTTCTAGTGATTGTGGCCACAACATAAAAGTTGTTTTGATAAAACAAATGAAACCTTGCTTGAACATAGAAAAGCCTTTTTAAGATCTGGCTCCTAACACTGATAAATGAAAAGAGATGACAAGAATAAAGTTTATTAATGTTTAAGGGGTCCGTGATTAATTGTAAGAACAGATTTTATTTTAGAAATATTCATTTTAGATGTAAAAACAATACAGTAATAACACTGTAGGCCGTTTAGTTTTTATAAATTTGAATAAAATATTGTCACACGAACGTCTCCATATTGTTCATGCTGCAATGCATTCTGGGTAAATCATGTCTAATGGTCCAACTGTGGTAGCCCCGACCAGCTAAAACAGCAATGAGTAACATCATGAAACCTTTTTAATTTGAACCAGAGCGTTGAAATCGATGGGGGTGTAGAAATCAGAGGAGGAGGACCAAATGGAGGAAGAGGACACAGTTGGTCATTGGAGCTGGTGTTTGCTGCTGCTGCTGCTGCCTTCAGCTTCGTAAATTAAACAATGAATGACAGTACCTCTGGTCGGACTGTGTGATCCGGTCAGTAGTTCTATAGGTCTGTGTCTGGTCCGATGTTCGTCTGGGCCAGCAGTAGTGCTGCTGGTACTACTGCTGCAGAGCTCCGTTAGCATTTAAAAGAACCTCCAGTGCTGTCAGTCTGATCTCCCAGTGTGTTTTGCTCCGGCAGGGTTTAGGCACATTGTGGATAAAAACGGTCCACACTGCATTTGCTTTCAACTCACTAAGGTAATGATCACCTGTTAGAGCCTTTGTCGGTTTTGCTCATGCAGATGACGTCTTCTGGAGAGAAATGTTGAGATCACAGATTAGATCCTTCAGAAGCTGTGTTCGGCTCCGACTCTCGCACTGCGCTCTTCTTGTTTTTTGTGTGTTGTAGGCATCCAGATTCACCTCACTGATTTTTTTACTTTATTTTAAATTACAGCCAAAAGTGACACAGTGTGACATTATCTAAAATTACACCAGTCAAAGAGAATATGATAAACTCAGGTAAAATTAGCCTTCCTGTGTTTACTCTGTAGATTCCAGTACAGAATGGACCAGTATGCGTCGTCAACCTATCGGGTTTAAAAATGGCGACCTCCATGAGTGGAAAAAAATAACAAAAATTATATATTTTTGAAGTAATTATGAGCTTTGCTGTATTACAGCATTTTTTTTAGTTAGCCAGAAAGATACAACATATTTATGTTGTATATATGACCATGTTATTGGCCAACATGGTCAACTATTCTTGGATCCCTTTAATGAGGAAACATCTGATATCGCTGATAGAAAGGTGAAAATTAAACTGATGAGAAAGAAGCAGTGAGTCACATATTATTTGTTGTCCCATGAGTGAATAAGAAGATACTAGTAAGTATCGTCCTTGGTTTGACTCTCTTTGGTTCATTCCACCAGTATTTACAAAAAAAGCAACGTTTATGCTCCGTCTCACAAGATTCATTACCCCAAATGGCGAGGAGACTCAGACTTGGACAGCAGATCAAGACATGACCTTTCTCGAAGCCAGAGAGGCTGTGGAGCTCCAGACATTACCTAAGACTCTGTTTCTTCATGGATCGATGCTTTTCTTTTTGTTTAACTTTGTATTAATTCAGCAAATGTGTCTGAGCAGAAAATATGATTTTTCAAAACGAAACAGGGTCTATAAAAGAATGCGTTGATCTCGTAATATAGTATAAGTCTTAATCAATCATTTTTCAGGCTTATTCCAGACATTTTGAGGCTTATTCACATGCAGCTCTGCAAATTTAAGTACAAAACTGCCTTTTCCACCCACTTAAAGGCCAGGGATATGGCCAAAGAGGTTGGGGGCATGGCCAGTGATGTCAGGGGCGTGGTCATAGATGTTAGGGGCGGGGGCCACTTGCCAGTTTACTATCATATCGTACATGGATTACAGTTTTGTCCACACTTAATGTGGATCCTAATCCTTTTGCTGTTTTCAACCGCCATTAATATTTTCTTTTTGTTTACTGTTTCAAGTTTTAAAAATGGGACATTACATAATTAACACTTACATGTACATAAATGAGAGTAGAGCTCTATACAGTTAAGCAACCCTAAGCTAAACAGGCTAATCATGTCACTGGTAAAATTAGCTTGTAACAAACAAATCTACTTTATAGTTTTCATATGCTTTTTTGTTTTGGTAAATAAATAGTTCTGTTATTCAAGTTCTGGCCTACTGTTCATTTTGATATAAACTTAAGTGTATTTAGATGAAATTGCTATTTTAGAGTGCTACATTTCTACAGTTTATCCCCCTGCCTGGCATAAAAATATGCTGATAGCAAGCTGTTCTCGGACCACACACCACTGATGAAGATGAAGATCCGTTTCAGCAGTTTGAGCAAAAGCGCTCCTTCTTCAGAGGACATATTAAGAACTTCTCATACACGGGTGTGATGTAATGCTGGTGTAATCTGTTTATTTGATTTGCAAACATGAGACATTCAATAATCAATTATGTATTTCTAAAATAAGTGAGATGTCTGATTTGTGTGGCAAAAGTGCAGGAAATCTCATTTTATTGCAATTCAGTCTCTGCTCTTCAAATTCCTGTAGCAGAAAGAAAAACAGTCTTATGTAAGAAAATAACTTTATAGCTTCATAGATGATATCTTTTTTTACAGTACACTCTACTTCAAGCAACATCCTTACTGGAAACCGCATAAAAATAGATCTTTGGGGGATGAAAACAGTAAAAATAAATAAATTCTATCATGAAAATACATCTTTTTGTTTCAGTTGATGGATGTTTTGCGTTTAATTTCTGTTTGTACTAGCTATACATCTCCAGGTAAATTTTTGAGAGAGGTTTGAGAGCCTCATGCTCTCATGCGACAGCAGCAGGTCAACGCTCGACTTCGGGGGAGTTTTTCCCTGTGAAAACATCCCCACCTTCAGGCCGTGCTCCGTTTCCACCAGCTTGTTTCAGCAGCATCTACCAAAAAAACACCCAGAAATCAAAAACGTCAGACCAAACAGTTTAAATTGAGAGCGTAGCAGTGGCTCAGAAAGTTCTAACTCCCTGTTCAAACATGGTTTTATTCACAGTCTGTGCTTTTTTCAAGGTTTTTCCAGCAACATCATTTAGTGGCAAAACCACTCAGCCTTTTACTGAAAGGGAGACACTGTGTGTCCTTGTGAGTCATGTCAGCTTGCTGTGACTCAGGTTTTTGTCAAACTCGTCAAAAGTTTGTGCATTTGCTCCTTCTGATTTTGACACCCGCTGCAAGTTTTGTACCTTTTGCACCTTTTGCAAGGACGAATATGAGAAACTTGAGATGTTAAGTTCACATCTCATCATTTGCAAGTAAAATTAACCTTCTGGTCATGACTGATGCACAAAAGATTTTTTTTTCCTCACTGTTTATTTACTTTTTTTCTGCTCCAAAGAGGCTGCAAACAGCATGAAATAAGTAATAACATCTTCAAGATTGAATGCAAAAGGCACGAATTTTACTCACAGCAACATGAAAGATTATTTTAATCTGACGACATATAACACATTTAGGTTCCTTACAGCATAATGTTTAAAACATTGTAAAGCAATCCTTGTTATCATTTGCATTGAATTTGAATTATTTTTAAGTGTTTTGCAAAATGATTCATAGCCCCTGAACTTTTTCAGATCCTATCATGTTAAAACAGGAAATTTAAATATATTTAGCTTAAATTTTATACAGCTTTAAGTGTTTTTCAGTGTAGAATAGACTTTTTATTTAAAAAAATTGCATGACTTGAGATCAAAATTAAACTTTGGGAGGGGACTGTAGGATTCATTGTTCTGAACTATCCCCATTAAATAGTTCAGATCATTATATTTGAATGGCCTAGTCAAAGTCCAAACATAAATGAAAGTTCCTTAAGGAAGACTTAAAAAGTGAGATTCACAATTGCTCTCCATCCAGTGTGACTGAGGTAGAGTCATTTTGCAAAAAAAAAAGTAGAATTTTTTTTTTTTTCAAAAAATGTGCAACTTTTTTTTGCAAATTTCTAGTTTTTCTGGAAAAACTAGAAATTCAACTAGAAATTAGAAATTTATTTGGGCAGATATTACATCTACACAAATGCAGATGTAATATCAACAAAAGACAATTCTTCAAAAGAATTAAATTAGAAAAGCTAAATACGATTTCCAAACAACACTTTTCAGATTTTATTTTTAAAAATATTTTAAAATATCATGAGTCAGTTTCCTTCTGTTTCTCAGTGATGCACCACTGTGTGTTATCATATAAAATCCCAATAAAACAAATCAAAGTCTGTGGTTTGAACATATGAAAATGTTCAGGGGGTGTGAATATTTTCACAAAGCACTGTAAAAACCAAACAATAAAAAAATGTTTTGACAATTTAAAATTCAGATTGTCACACTCACTTAACAAAATTCAATTTATTAATTTTACTTACAATTCTATTTATAAATTATGTCTTTAAGCAAGAATTTATTATGATATTAGCAAATTAGTTTTCAGATTTAGTTTTATTTTTGCTGCTAACTCATGTCTGAGAGCGGACCTGAAGACTTTAAATCTGATTATTGTGATTTTAAAAGCCGCACCAGGTAGGTAAACTGAGCGAAATAACAGCAATTTCTATCACCACGACAAAAAAATTACATCTAATGTGTAAGATATTATATGAATCTTCAATTATTTAATACATTTTTGCAAATTATGGTTACAGTGTGCATAATTTTTTAATTAGTTCATTTATTTCTGTTTCTTTGATGCCCACTCAGAGGCCGGCGATCACACAAAAGGACTCTAATGGGAATTTTTATTTAACAATAAAGAAAAGGGGACCAAGAGACAACTTGCAGTGCAGGGCTCAGTTGCTTAGCAATGTCTTGCACTAGTCGCTTTAACATTGAACCTGCTTTGGGTGATTAATTTAGATGATTCATGCTTGCAAAGCAACAACAGCAGGGAGGGTTTAGAGACGCTTTGGTGACGAAAGGAGAGCAATAAACAGAGGAGCTAGTGTTATTTAAATACGTAAAACTCGAGAAAAGCTGAAACATTGCAAAGCTCCAGCTTGAGCCTGTAACCTTGAACGAATAAAACCCAGAGCTGCAGGTTTTATGTTTATAACGACCTCTCAGACGTACGAAGAGTTTGACTTACTCTGCTCTGTCACATGGCTGAAGGAGTATAGTGATTAAAACCAGACTCCTGCAGTTTGCGGAAGCCAGAAAAATAGATTGCAGTTACAGATATTCTTCACAAGAGGGAAGTACAGAAGCATGCACCTCAGCCTGTGCAGCATTAGTAAAGGTAGACCCACATGAGGAGGACTGAAATTAAAGTTTAACTCAAGTTTCCACCTTTGGTATGAAAACACTTTTGTAACAACGTTCACATTCAGTAAAACCAAATGTGAAAGTGAGAGAAAAAGAAACTAAATTCCCCGTCTTTTACCCAATTCTGAGTCATGCAGTAAATATACCAATGCTTCCTTTTGCATCATGACAGGAGTGTGAAGCAAGTTTGGGGTTTTCCTTTTTAAAAAGAAAAAAAACAATTCCTGCTAAGTCTTATTTTCCTGAAAGCGGTGACTGCTAAAAATAGATGTCTGCTCTGTCACTGTTTCTGTCTTCATGCCCAACAGATTCAAACTAATTAGCTAAAACATAGGAAACACAAGGCAACCTGTTTGTACTGTTTACTTGAACATTTTCACTTAATATCCCATTAGAACGACAAACCTTCATGTAGTTTTATGTGACAGACCATTAAAAAGTGGTGGATAATGCAGGGTTTTATTTTTCTGTATTTTAAAATCTAAAAATGTTGCCCATTTGTACTGAATCTCTTTTACACTAATCTCTGTAAATAAAATCAACCATTTCTCTCGGAGGCAGTGCTAGACTGGTGCATTTGTTTTGGTTGTATTTACCCATAATTCCCTGTGATATAGTTTGTTTTTGCTTTGGGAGCGGCCTTTCGTCCGTTTGGCATACAGATATGCATTCAAACCATGCCGAAGTTCACTCTAATCAAAGCGAGACGTAGGTTTTTAGGCAGACCAGAGTTTGCCTTTATGGTTTAGGGTTCGACTGCGCATTCACACCTCCCCAAATGAAGCAGACTTTCTAAATAAACAAACTAGAGTTCGATTAAAGTGGGCTAAACAGGCCTGGTATGAGTGCAACCCCAAGTTTCATTTTGGGTCATTATCTTGAACTATCACACTCTGTTTAATTCACACTCTGGCTGCTTGTTCAGACGAGAATGATTCTTTGGATCTAAATACATGGAAGAAATTTAAACTTAAGATTTAAAGACACTTTCCAACTAAGCCTGAGCTATTTTGTAATGAAGAGTAAGCAAGAAGTTTGACAAAGCATTGACACGTAGCCACATATCTGGAAAACCAAATATATCTTTGTGTTTTGACCTCAGATTAATATAATTAAAGAAGATAATTTATATAAACCCTGGTCAAAGTGGAGATTTAAAAATACTCCATATTTGTGTTTGCGTGTATATGGGAAAACTGAGATTTCGGGTCCAGTGCGTTAGAATCTACAACAAATAAGGCACCAATATATCCAGACACTTAATTTGACATGATTCCCAATCGACACTGTCTTGTGTTTTAATAGTTTTATATTCTAATATGCTATTTAAAAGTAGTTCAACCTAAATATCCGTCCACACAAATGAACTTTTTGGTGCCATGTTTAAGTCCTAACAGGAAGTTGTGTTTTGAAGCAATCTGATTGGCTGACATAGATTCTAGATTTGCTCTACATTGCCCCCTATGGGTTTAAACAACGATCACTGGTGGATTTGTGAGTTCATGTGGATGAAAATTTCCTGTGTGTGCGATATTATGTTTTAAACGACGTGGCAGTGATATTTCTTTTTATAAAGACTCAGCTTCATGTGCACACCACACTTTTCAGATATAAATGTGTTAAAATCATCTATGTTTTCAATACATGTCACAATAATGTGCGATTGTGAGCTGAACTCTGCTACAAAATTCAAATTAAATACTTTGAAGTTTGGGACTGTAATTTGGAAAAATGTGAAAAAAGTCAAACAGGTGTGAATACTTTTTCAATTTGCTGCAATAAAGTGAAAAAGTCTTAAAATAGGAGTTTTGCCTTCCTGAGAGAAAATCATCCAACTCTGCTGTCTGATTACAACCACATGTGTAACATAACTCAGAAATAAATTCCCTGTTGCGCTCGCCAGGCCAGACACATTTTGCAGTGTGGTGAGGACCGGGAAATCATGTGATATCAACAAAAGCAGACATATTACGCCCTCTCCTTCCTCTGCCGCCCACACACAGAGACACACACTCACACTTTAAACCCACATTTTTTTCTTTTTTTTTTTTTTTGTCAAAGAGATGGAACGCTGCTATTCATTTGCTGACTTTGACCCCTGCCCTGCCAGTAAACAGAGCAAACGTCATCAGCTGCAGGCACAGACAGAAACATCAACACTGTAAAAGACGACAGAGGGAGAGAAGGAAAAGACTTACTCTGAATTGTTCCCCTGCCTTGTCCCTTTCTGAGCTCTGCTCTCCACGGCTGGGCCTCCTGTGCCAGTGGGGGTCTTCCACCAACCCACCCACGCCCCGCCTCCTTTACACCATGCTGGTGCTCTGGCGTCCTCTAGCAGGGTAGGCAGGGGTCCTAACGGGCTTCAGCGGCGGGTATGGGCCCTTCCCACACCGGCCATTTTGAGGGTAAGGTGGCGGCTTTTGAGTTCTTGCACTGGAAGTACTGTTGCCTATGATGACTGTAGGGTCAAGGGTGTGTGGGTGAGGTTCTGGACGAATCGGGCCGTTGTGGTTTAAATCTCCTGCGAGTTGCAGGTGAGGCAGGTGGCCGTTTGCGCTCGGCTTTTTGTGGCTGACGCCTTTCTGGAGACTGGGTGGGGTGAAGTGGCTCGTTTTGACGACGGACGCCATGTGGACGGGAGAGACGGAGTTGGTTCTGAATACGACGTGGTCTTCGTCAACGCCGTGCGACGATACCCGGACCGCAGCAGGCTTGCGAGCGGGTAGAGGGGATAACCTGAAGTCCCCTGAAGACGCCGAATCATGAAGGTTATTGGATGACCCCAGAGTGATGCACGGCTCCTCTTCGCTGAGGTCGATATTCGCTGTGAGGCGATCAATCTGCTCAACCACCTTGAATGATAATAGAGGAGGCGGTTATTACCAAACTGCAGAGCAATTTAAAATACCACTGAATTTCTGAGTCACAGTTTTTTACAAAGGTTCTCTGCATGTTCTTAGAAATGACCCATTATGATTCCTTGAACAAGTTATGATAGCTATAGGCTGAACAAAACACATTCATTACATTTTTTGCACAAAATCGCTCCTAAATGATGAGATTTCAGTCTGATCAGTTCTGCCTTTTTTGAGCTCCTTTGAGCTAGTCACTTTAAATCCAAATAAGCTGCTGCTGGCCACAGTCCCCCCAACTCAACATTTAACTCGTACTTGAAAATGGCTGCAAACATATGCGCAATTCTACAGCCATACATCTTTGAAAAGCAGAAGTGGAGACATCTCCACAACCAACAAGAATGCAGCAAGTAGTTTCTGGATGACAAACACTTGTCTTTTCCAGCAGCCATTGCACGGCGGTAAAACCTGCTGACCAAACGTGCTAGAGCTCAGCTTGGGTTGCTTGGCAACAGGCTGGAATTTGCTGGGGTTGCTAGGTAACAGCGCAGTACCCGATTGTGATTTAACAATCAGAAGGTTTTTGAAACAGCTCATTTTCCAGACACCTATAAACATTAACTTATTGCCAAACAAAAAAACTGCTGGGTGTTTTTTTTTATGTGTTGTTTTAAGAATCAGTAGAAGCTTAAATGAAAAATAAAAAAATGTGAAAAAAGTACATTTTACATAATAAGTCCAATTTGACAGCTTTTGGTTAGTAAATACAACTCTTTAGAAAAGTATCCGTTCTTTGTGAACTTTTACCTACAAATCTATTTTTAATTTAAGTGATAGCCCATCAGAAAGTAGTACATAAATATAACAAAATGTTTTATAAATAATTTTATATATCTTGCTACAGATTCTCAATTGGGTTTGGATCTGGACTTAGACTAGGCCGCTCTACTCTACCTCTGTCTGTATCTTCATCATTGTTGTTTTTATTAGGATTAATCAACACCCAGTCTAACGTGTTTTTGCTGCCTTTAACAGTTTTTCCCAGGACAGTCGTGTATTTGGGGCCCATCCACATGATGGGAGTCAATCTTGCCACACAGCATGGTGCTGCCACCATCATGATTCACAGTTTTGGCTGTTTGCCACATATGATGAGGGTAGTGCAGAAAATTAAGGTTTATTCTCATCCAATCAGAGCGCCTTATTATTAACTCTGATTAATGCTCGTCAATTACTCTGTTTGAAAGGACGGCCATATCGGGTTTGAAATGTTCAAAGTTTAGTTTTTCTAACATACTTTAAACACAAACCTGAACTCTTTTCTCTCGTTATGTGACATTTGAATGGGTCTGGTTAAACTAGAAAATGGGACTAAAAACAAATGCTTTCCACCTTTTCATTTCCAAACATTATTAAAAACTTAATTCTTCTATTTTACAAATATGCGTTACTTTGTTTTGGTCTATTTTAGAAAAATCCCAATGAAACGCACTGAATTTCATTTAATTCAAAATATACTGTCGGCTTGTGATTAAATACAGAATCATATGCCATTATTAACATTCTCCTTTCTGAAGTCTCATTCTGGATTTTGCTCAAAATGATCACAGATTTATACAATTTAAATTATATCTAGACTCATTTGTGTTTATCTGCAGATTTTTTTTTAAATACTTAAGGTACAAAAACTTGAAAAATAAGATGCATTTGGAAGGGATGTCTTGGATTGCTTTTGAAGCAGGGATCTGTGAAGTAGGCATGAAATATAATCGGCCTTAAAGCAATTTTATTTGTCATTGCTTCTTTCATTGCTTAGGGCTTCACAAACAGCTTTTTTTATCCAAGTAAATATTCCTGTTCTACACTGGGATGCAACCAGTTTCTGTACAACTAACAGATGATTCCTGTTTTGAGAGATGATGTTTAACAACCAACCTGCTAAATCGCTAAAGCTAAAGGAAAGTGTCAAAGGCTGCTTTTGTAACTATGCACTATGAATTAGCAACAGAAAGACATATTATAGACTTTCTGTAATTTATGGAAAGCTTCTTATCCATAGTATTGATATTAGTAGCCATTATGTTACCTGCTAATTAACAGAAGTCATAGCACTCTGAATCAGAATTAACAATTTAAAAATCCAGAGGAAGGTTAGCAGTTCATCAGACATGGTGTCCTAATGAAACAACCAAAACAACTAAAAAATATCCTCAGAAAAAAAAAGAAATCCTGAATTTGGTCGTTTAAACCTCTTTTTCATTTAATTGCTGTTCCTTTATATCTCTTTGTTGCAGGTTTAATCATATTGATTATGGCTTTCCTTGGTACAAAAAGGACCTCTCTTCTAAAAATAAAACATGATTTCGTAATTTTTTTTTAGAAATTTCACGGATCAATTCGTACCAGCAGAAACAATCTTTTGAAGTAATTTGCAATGATCTACTATGAAGAAAAAAATTATATAACTTCAGTAAAAGTTGTCAACTATCAAGAGGTTGCTCAGTTATTTGAGTTTGATCTCTGATCAAATCCTATATTTGCACTAGCTAGCACGCTGAAACGGGGATTAGAAGGATATGCAAATGAATTATGGATGAAAGTCTGCTTTTTATGTTTATTTGTCTCAATAATGACAAATCGAGTTATGTGCAAGGCTTAATTATATAGATGTGTGTGAAATAGAAGCATAGAAACAAGCAAAATGGCAACATGTTGGCACACGAGCTACCTGTGCTGACTGCTGGTTGTACTTGTCACTCAATTCGAGGAGTAGATGTTTTGATCCGGCCCCTTCGGTGTTGGGTTGTTTTTATTTTGCTTTTTTCGTGCATTTATCTTTGAAATATAAAAAATGGCTTTAGGAGGATTTAAGAGGGTTTGGATCTCTGCTTGATGTAGGATACAGACTGACTACAGAGCACTGGCATCCTCTCTGGAGATAAAAATGAAGCAGTGTCCTTGATTCATTCCACTCATTTCAGCATTTGCAGCTAAAATAAAGTGGCACCAAAATGCAGCAGGTAGACTTTTTCTCTCTGGAGTATTCACATTAGCACTGTCACTTTCTACCCCTGTTCTGTCATTCTGTTGGCGTCTGTAACCACCAGACGTTTCTGTGTTTATGTTCCTTTGTTTATTCCCATGTCCATGGAAGAGCAATGTTATTTTCTGCTTTGCTATCGCTTCTTTTTACTATCTAGCAGTTGTTTTTGAAATAACATTTTTTTCTTGCTTAAGGCTAACTTGTCATAGCATTACGATTATGCGAAAAGGTTTTCCTATTTTTTCAAACTCTGACCACAGGGGTTTCTGTCAGCTCCAGGTAAAACAGTAAAGTGGCCAAAAATATAGTTTAATTTGGGGCCCCACTTCCAGTTACCTCTATCAATGCACCAATAATGTCTCTTGTTAATTGTCAAAACTCAACTGTTAGAAGGTTGTGTATTTAACACCCTTTACTTCATGGTTAGCAAACAAAATGAACGAACTGACTCTGCTTACCCTCAAATTATTAGGATTCAGATTATTTCTAAAAGATTTTCAATGTTGTGGTTAGTTTTACAACCACACATGGAAGTGTAATTTATTTATAGCTCAATATAAGGTACAATGTGCATAAATGAACACAGATATATTCCTTGTTAGACCAGAAATATAATGAATATTAGCATAACTATTCACATTGGCGGCTCTAGACCAAATTTACCAGGTTTTGCAGTGTTTTTTTTTTCATGGGGACACAAAACTATACTGTAAAAAAACAAAACAGGTCAATATTTAATTGTTTAATATATTAAATGACCCATAGAAACTACAGGTTAAAAACCCATGATCGAGCAGATGAAAACTGTGATCCAGCTTGGTACAACTGAAGCTAAAAACATCAGACTTTAATGTTTAATTCATTGTTAAAGTAAAACTGCTAAGGTAAAAAAAATTTAATTAGTCAACGGACCAATTAGTTTCTCTTTCTGTGCCAGTAAGAAACTGATTTAGCCAGTTCTAAAGGGGCAATGGCCCCTGTTGGCCCCTGTCTAGAACCGCCCATGACTATGAAAATATGAGTCATTTGAATCACTGTCAGTTCTCCTAACATCTAAATAAGTTTAAAATCTTACAAGCCTGCTATTAGCTAATTTAAAATCAGCTTTAGTCTTAATAAACACACCACACATAAATTTGTGTGGAGCCCCCTGCTGGCTTGGGGGACCTGGGCAGCAACTCAACTCACTTTGCTTTCACTGCAAAAGCACAAAATCTTACCAAGTATTTTTTTGTTTAGTTTCTAGTGCAGATGTCTTGTTGCAATTGAAATAAGACAAAACTAACTTACACGTAACTTTTCAGCAAGAAGCAGGAGCTTATTTTACGTCAATAAGTCATATTTAAAAGTTAAATAATCCCATTTTTCCGATGTCTTGTTCCACTGACAGATTATTTCACTAATAGCAAGCACTTTTTCATCAATATTAAGGAATTATTGACCAGACCAAAATACTTGGCAGGATTTTGTGCTTTAGCAGTATTGAGCTGGCTCTGATTACTTCACATAAATTTGAGGGTTTTTTTAGCTAAGGTAAGAAAAAAATAAGTTTTTATTTATTTATTTAATAATCTTAGAGTGTTATACATAATATGTTGTCTTAAAGCCAAACCTAAAGACTGAGCACTTTTAAGCTTGTATTAGCAATCGATAATTATTTCACCTCTGTCAAATTGGAATATTTGTGTAAACATTAATATAAATTATGAACAACTGGCTTAAATTAAACATTTTTTCATCTATTTTGTGTCCATATGGCTCGGTTTTATTCATCAAGCAGCAACACCAGGCATTTGGCTCCAAATCAGTGCTCATTTACAGCCACATGCACAATGAATGCTGCATGATTTAGTAAGAGTCTATATCTCTGGGCTTTGTAATGTGTCGGCTGGAACGCTGCCGGTACATCGGCGCTCTGCTAAAGGTCAGTGCAAATTGTTCTCAATCACGTCTTTGGTGAGAGACGATGACTGACTCACAAACAATGCAGTCAGCATGTTGAGACACACACACTCACACTCACACTCACACACATGCTATGAGGAGTGCACACTCATGACCTGTGTCAAAATGCTCATTTTTTCCAGGATCTGAGCTTTGTGATAATCACTCTAAATGTCACTGTAGCCAGGAGAGAATTGATAAAAGGCTGAGGCATCTGCAGCAGATGCAGTCTTTCATGATTGGACACCTGAGGTACGCCCAGAGGATTAAACATCTTTAATTACAGACCTTCCTACCTCTTTCATCTCCACGTGAACTTGCTTCAGACCCCCCAACACTTCCTCCAGATCTGCTACGACTTGTCGGATTTGATCCCTCACCAAGTCCTGCCGCCCCCTTTGCCTCGTCACTTCTGAACCTTCACTGTGGAGATCACTGTTGGTGGTTGTTTTGGAGGTTTCTGAGCAGGTGATGTCAGATCCCTTATGTCTCCTTTGGCTCAAGTGCTTCTGAGGGACTTCAGTCGGAAAGAAGCCCTTATCAGACTCAGCGTAGCCGTTAAAGTGGTCCTCTGATCCACCCTTTGGCCTGCCCTGGTCCAGATAGCAATCTCTTTCCTCCTCTCCCTTAAAGACCACACGCCTCGGTCCACAGTGGCCATTTGTCAAGTGCGAATGACCCGACTGGGGATGGCGCAGCTCCAAATGATAGCCATTAGGAGCGCATGCACAGCCTTCCTCCTCATCCACCGATATGTACCTGACAGTCCGCCTTCGTCTGTACCCTTGACCTTTGACCTGAAGATGAGGGAGAGGGTGGGGTATCCCAGAGTGGAAGGGGCGTGCTCTGTCACTGCCTGCCACACAGCCACACTGTTCTCTCACAAATGAGCAGTGTCTCACCCCAGGCTCCGTCGGGTCGCCCCACTGGGCAGGGTTCAACTCCCAGGGGCAGGATTGACTCAAGTCATCCGACTGACTCCAAGGGCCCGGCCCCGCAAACACAGGCCTCCTCTGTGGGCTGAAATGACCGCTTCTTTCAATTCTGTCCACCAGGAAATCTCTGCCTCCTCCATCTTTACCCCGAGGAGCCTGGGTGTCTCTCCAGCAGCCGTGCGATGACGGGTCCATTTGTCTGGCTTGCTGATGCCCGTGCAGCTGGTCATAGTAGATGCAGTGCCGGCAGGGGCAGGGGCTGTTACTGTTGCTGTAGTTCAGAAATCGGTGGTGTCCCGTCGTTTCGGAGCCTTCTGTGTACATGTCCGAAGTGGGCAGCAGACTTGAGAAGAAAACGCCTTAAAAAACGACTGCTTTCCTTTCCATACGAGCTCACTCCAGGCCAGTCATTTGCTCGCTGTTTTTCTCATCTACGTCTTCCCACAAGAAAACTTTTGTCTTTCTTTTTTTTTCTTCAACTCTCAACCCAAGACTCCTTCCTCCCTCCCCTTCCTTCCTGTCTGTTGTTTCCCCTTTTCTTTTCTCTTGTAACTGTTAATCTTACATGCACACTTTCCGCAGACCTTCGATACTTTACGTACTTCCCCCCTCAAACTTTTTCTCGTTCCTTCTTCTTTGGTCACCCTGTAGCCCTCTCTCCAGGACGGGGCCCCTCTCCACCTCCCTCCCTCTCTGTCTCTCTTTCTACCTCTCCCGCCTCGTTGCTCTGTCTCATTTGGTGCTGCAGGCGTCCAGTCTCTCTCTCTTTGGCAGAGTATTTCCCGTCTCCTCCCCTCCCCTCTCTGGCTCTTTTCTCCACCTCTTAGCGCCTCTCGCCTCTGGTATATTCTCTCACATAGTCGATAGTACCTGGATTATTTGAAAATCCCTTCTCTCCCCTCCACCTGAAATCCAGCCGCTGTGTGAGGCTCGTCTGGTGAAGGACTCCATGTGGTGTTTTGCTTTCTCAGAGGGTGCGTGGAAGCGCCTCAGCTCCGGTGCTGAGCTCATTAGCCCAACTAAAAGCCTTTGCACTCTGCAATTAAACGCTGCCTGGGATTCCTCAGCCAGAGACTGAGAGAAAAGTGGAGGGGAGGGGTTTGGAGAGGACCGCTCTGGGAGGTGGAGTTTCAAACATACACAGACGAAGGAGCAGACAGCAGTCTGAGTCAAAAGCAACGCAGTCAGGGACGACAGTTTTTCATTATTTTCATCCTCAGATTTCTCCCACGTATTTTTTTTTTTGTTCTCTCCATTCAGAAAATTTTGTTCAACACAACAGCTGAAAAAACTTCAGTCTACAGTCACGATTTGCTTCAGACTTTCTCAATTCACAACCACAGAATATTACATATTTTATTGACATGTTATGTGAACAGAAACACCTTTTGCACTTGGGAGTATGTCTCTAAGGGCTTTACGCATTTGGGATGTTTTCACACTTGATCCTGTGGTAGACTCAGTTTGATTGGGCACCAAATTTGCAACATTTGCTGCATTTACAGCTGATGCAGTTCACTTTCACACTGAAACGATCCAAAGCTTTTGAAGAACCTGTTCACCCCCTCGCCTGTGGTGGCTCTTCACCAAGAAGGATAAAACACAAAAACCTCTGAAGAAGACATTAGCTCAACCTCCTTCTTCGTGGATGTAAACAAAAATGGAGTGACATTAGCTTTTAGTGGTTGTAGGATTTCTCTTTTGTTCTTGGGAAAAGACCATGATCCATTTCTCCCACTAGTGCCAGACACTTGCTTTAGTTTTCGTCGTATTTACCCAGAATCCCAAGCGCTACAGTTTGCTTCCTTCTTTTGGAGCATTTTCTATTCTGCTTTCATCCACATATGCATTCAAACCGCACCAGAGTTTGCTTCAACTGAACCAAGATCTAGCTTTGTAGGTCATTTTTGACCGTTTTTTTCCAAATTAAATTACTTCCATTTTGCTCAGACTGGATGGAGATTAACTTTGAATGGCTACTTTAAAAATTTCTAATTGGACTCAGTTCTAGACTCGGGATTACTTCAAGGGAACATTCAAACAAGCAGTATTTAGTCTACGTTATTTGAACCTTAGTTTGTTTGCTTAGAAAGTATGACTCGCTTGAGGAATTTTGATTACACAATCAAACTCTGATGAAGACCAAAAAAAAACAAGAACTCTGGTCCATCTAAAGACGTAGGTCTTGGTTATGTTGAAGTGAACTCTGGTGCGGTTCGAATGCATATGTGAATGGAAAGTGGACTGGAGGACGTTCCAAAAGCAGGAAGCGGACTAATTGGATAGAACTAGTAGAAGAGAAACATCAGCATTTATTCTCTGCAGTTCCTTCTGAGTTACCATGAGCCTCTTGGCTTTTTGTTTTCTGCTTTTCTCTGTTTTCAATGTGCTGTTTGCTCACAAATGTCCTCTTAAAAACCACTGAAACATTTTTTAAAACAGCAGTTTTTATACTAAGAATAAATCAGACACACGTGGACTACATCAACTACTTGGTGAGTTCTGAAGGTAAATGTTTGGGCTTCATTTTATTTAGAGAAAAGGGGCCTTCCCCTTTGCACAACAGCCCAATGATATACACTGGAATTTGTGATTGCAACTTTTGCGAGGCACTGAATTAACTCCAACTCTACCACGGTTTTGTAGGAGAAAGCTGTGCCCAATCAGGGCGTAAAGTCATTAGTTTTTCCTCTCTCAGTTTTATGTGTGTAACT
Organism: Poecilia latipinna; assembly: GCF_001443285.1. NCBI lineage: Eukaryota > Metazoa > Chordata > Actinopteri > Cyprinodontiformes > Poeciliidae > Poecilia > Poecilia latipinna. Next base: position 61,830 of record NW_015112619.1, on the reverse strand, counting down.
AAACTTGATAAGAAGAAGAAAACAGGCGTGTCAGCGCAGGATGAGCTCGCAATATCTCTCTCTGTTTCGCTTGTGTTGCAGATTTTCATCTGAGGAAGGTTTCTGCTTGAAAGAAAATAACTGGAGCCTTGAAAACAATGGGTTGTAAAAAAAGAACTGCTGAGGATAACAGCAGAGGAAGATGAAGGGATCCGTCCATCCCAGCAGGAGGATGAGCAGTCCAACCACAGCTGCAAGGAAGTACTGTGGTTAGAGATGAAACGAGATTGAGATAACTTTATCTTATTATATAAATATATTCAACAAGCTTTCCTGTGGAAAACAGAGGTATGCACATATGCAGAGAACTGCATTAAAAGTTTTAAAAAGCTTTATGTGTATGTTTTTAGTTACCTAAGTGAATGTATTCCTTTTGGACAGTGCTTTACAAAAGTAATCTCTTGAAGGGCAAACTACTAATTTTTTATTAGGCATGTTTTGTGAAGTGGGAGGAAGATGGGGTGTTTTTTAGACTAGTTCACAAATAAAAGTCAATTTTAGCCATTTCAAAAATCCTTCAGTAAAACCCAGTACAACCCAGAAACAGTCTATTAGTAATGAATACAGTCCATCTGTTTGTAATTTAAGCTCAGGATGAACCCTGTCTATAGCTGAGTTTCAATTACAAATGTGTGCAAACCTCTGTCAATATTCTGCTAATGTTGTAAAAACACAATTTCATAATTGAGGTGTTTTGATTAGATAAAAAAAAAAAACGCAATTAAAATCACATGTGTATAAGTGTGTTCATGCAGTAGGTCATTAAAAAACATGCCATGTTATTCTTCCTATACTTCCGGTAGTCTTTTCATTCATTTGTGCCGGTGTCAACATCCGGTTGTTGATCACGTGACTCTTGTTATATGGAAAAAAGTTTTTCTATTGCAGTTTTGTAAAATAAATAAATTTTAATAAGACAAAAAAAAACGCTTCATCTTGGTGACAACTTTTTATCGAAAAACAAGTTTCTTTCAAAATTGCTGTGTTTTCATTAAGCAAATTTATTTTCAAAATCTTAAAATTGCGCATTATATGGTTAATGTAAACGAAAGCCAGTATGACTTTCTTTATTTGAGTGTGTTCACTGTCCATTTTTAACAACGCAGAACATTTCATATATTGAATAAAATAGTTCCCAAAATGATTTGTAAAGCCTAATTCATCCAAGAGTAGCCATAGCAGCGCTGAAGCTAAGCTAGCTCAGAGCTAGCAGGCCTTAGCATGTCCGGGGAAGGAGTAGCCGCGGTTGTGTGCAGACCAGTTGGTGTTTTCTCTCCTACTTTCCTCCTCCTCAGGGTGTGACTGCAAGGTGCGGTCCCAGCTGAAGCTCATCAGCAGCAATCAGGAGCATTTAGAAGGGCGGATTCCCGCAGGCGGACGCCGTTTGGTTTTCTCACTGCATGAGGTAAACAAATCCTCGGCTACTAACTGTCATCCCAGAACGGACCTGTACGTCTTCCGTTCCAGTCTGTTCCTCCGTCGATGATCCGTTCCTGGATCAAAATGATGTCGTCTCCGTCTCATTTGTAACTCTTCCTTTGAATCCCTATTATTAACTCCAACTCCAGATCGGTTTTGTAGAGTTTCGCTTGCACCCAGTGCTGTTTCCGAACATTATGACACAAATATAAAGTGCAGCAACAACCTCAATTTCTCTCCATAAATTTTTGAAAAATTGTTTTTGTAATAATTTGATAATTTTATGAGGAAAATGTTAATTATTATCTGATCGTCAATATGGGCTTAGAGCCAAAAGGTCAGCTTTAATGACCATAATTCAACTAGTAGAAGATATAAATACAATTTATAAATATAATATATACCGTGGGAGTGTTTATAGACTTCAAAAAAGCATTTGACAGTAAAGATTATGGATTAGTTTTAGATAAATTGGAGAACTTTTTATTACTCGCTGTATGGATCATGGACTATAACCTGACCCCAATTAAAGCTAAGGAAGCTGTTTAGTACAAGTAAGAAAGATTTTGATAATTTTTGAGAGAAATCTGTAATAAACTCCCAATTATGTATTAGCACAAAAAAGTGCAGGGATTTGCTGATTTTGCTTGAATTTCCACAATAATTCTCAAGAAACTGGAAAGACTGACATAATTTGGCAGTATATGGATAAAAACGTCATTCATTTGATTGATAACATAATATTTAAGACCACTTAGAGGGCCACATAAGACGCTACGGGGGGCCGGATTTGGTTTGACACGTGTGGTGTAGCATATTCAATTAGTAGTACTAAATTACAGAAGAAGAAAAAATCTAAAATCCTTAATACTTTCCACCAAATTTATTCATATTTAAAATGCCAATACATGGAGAGCAAAGTGGAACCAAAGTCAACTTCTTTGTTTCTGTAACCAATAAAGCTGATTCTGATTATGACTAAGGCAAAGCTTCATTCTTTCACTTAGAATAAAACATATTTTTATACTTAGGAATATGTCAGAAATGAAAAAGAGTCACCAGGGAACCCGGTAACGAAGTGATGTGAAGCTTTTTACTTTTATCCAAGAGCCAACTCTCACCACATTTTACTGTCAATCTTGGATCTTCTGACTGAACTCCTTTCATGCCAGAAGGCATTTAAACTGCTTTGCAATAATGCCTCCCTGTTATTTAGAACATTTTTAGTTTGTCTCCACACCAAATGTTAGAATGGTAATATTTTCAAGCAACAACTCACAGCGTGTCTTTCAAAACTATATGGGAATGATTTAAGTAAAGCTGGAGTTGAATTATTGGTTTTATATGCAGATTATAGGATGGCTTATGTTGCCTCCAGTACAGTGAAAATACCAGCCTTGCTGTTCCAAAGTTAGAGATATTTTCATACTTTGTCAGCATCACATCTGCATTCTTCTTTTAAATGTGAAAAATAAGATAATGCAAAGCTATATGTCTAAAAATACAAAATCTGCCCCTTTAGGTTAATTTCCTGTCGTGCATAAAAGCACCACACAGAAACTATATCCAGCCAATCTGCATTCCTTCGGCCCAGACAGAAATACAGAGACGGGTAAGCTGATGAGAGCAAATGAAGCAAGATTTCTGTGTGCCAACTTGATCTCAGTGGTTCTTAGGAAAGATTCTTCTGGCATGACTATTTCTTTGTACGCAATACAAAAGAAAAACCAGAGCTACACGTAGCTGTCTGCAGGTATCTAAAGAGAAGTTCACAGCCTTTGCAGCTCTAACACCAGAGTGTTTTGTCGCCCTGCCAACCTTCGCTTCACTGCACGACTGGAGGGCAACAGCAGCAGAGAAAATAGGAGCCACACTGTACCACTCCACCACTGTGAAGCCTTTTAACCTGAACACGGTCAAGATGACCCAACTAGCACAGATGGATGCGTCTAAATGAGAGCACAAAGCATTAACAGATACCAGTCAGGCAGCGTGGCTCGTTTACATCAACATTAAAACGATTTTAAATCTGTAACACTTTTATTATAATAATGAATGTTTTATTAGCAAAGGTTCCTACTTTCTACCTTGTATTATTACAAGTCTGAGCCAGAAAACCTAAAAATCTTGATATGTGATGTTCTAAGTCCTTTATTTAAACTGAAAACTTATTGAATGAATGTAAACATTTTTTAAAAATATATTTGTTTAAACTGTCACAAACCGTATCTATAGCATAAGATACTAGAATCTGCTGAAATACGTTTCTTCAGGTCAGAATCAACCAATCAGAGCCAGTAGGAGGGTCTTAGCGCTGTCAATCATCCTTGTGTATGCACTGCAGAGCCTGCCATGAATGCTCAGGTGACTGAAGGCGGATAAACTCTTTTCCTGTATCGATAAGTTGTTTCTCCACCATTAGCACAGTTAGCTGCACAGACACGAGCATGATTGACAATGCTAAGACCCTCCTTCTGGTTCTGATTGTTTGTTTTTGGCTGGGAGCCGTGCAGTTCTTGAGACAATAGTAGCATTCTGAGCAGCTGGAGGAGACTGATCTTTTCACAGATCATCTGTCTCATATGAAACTGTCACAAATATGTAAAACAAACAAAAAAAAATGTGTAAAAGTTACATACTGCAGATTTAAATCTTTAAAGATTCACTTTGAGGCTAAAATAATTCTTCAATGTCAAATTTAGCCTATTTCGGAAATTGCTCTCCATTGTCTGTCTAAATGCCAGCTTATTACATGTTTTTAACTTAAATATCATCAAACTTATGAGTTTAGTTGCTTGTTCCTTAACTTTTTATGTTCTTCAATACACCTCGCCAGCTCTTTAAACATTTACATGTTTGCTTTGCCTTTTTCTGTTCATCCTCACATCACCTATAAAATAAAGGCAAAACGCAGAAGATAAACTGATATCTTTATGACATTTTCTCTCTCAGGTGATTTCATGGAAAATGGTTTCAGACTGAGATCCAGGAAATAAACTAGGTCAGCGCCTTGGCTTTCTAAACACTTTTCCTCTTGGTGCTCAGTTGGCGTTTGATCACAGAAAACTAAGACTGTTTGAAACTGTTTTACATTTGAGATGCTTCTGTGTCAGTAAAAAGATTTTTTACCAAATCAAATTGAACACACTATCAGCTATTTTACCCTTTTGAAAGCAAAGTGCTTTTCTTTAGGGTCAAGCATTAATTCTGGTTCTTAAAATCTAAATTTTAGTTCAGTTTGCCTCCTTATTTCTGAAATCGTATCGTTTTATTGTGGTTTAGTGATATATATAAACAGACTAACTTAAACTGAGATAATAACAAGAAGAAGAAGAATAGCAATTATTACTATTATGCAATATTATATTAATTTTATTATTATTGTGCTATAATATAATAGTAAGTATTATTATTATTATAATAAAAATAAAAAACAGAGATAAATATATGAAAACATGTATTTTAATTTCTAAAATGACTAAACCAAATTTAAATATTTTTTTTAAATAGGTCCAAAATTAATTTTCTTATTAAGTCTAGGACATCTTCTTATCCTATTCTGTAAATAAATAAAATAATAAAACCAATTGTGTCTGGATTGAGATAAAAAATGATTAAAATACATAAATATACCTGATGTTATTATTTTTTTAAACAAAAGCCATAACAAGCTGAAAATATGAATATATATTTTTTATTGAATACGGGGCATGAAAAGTACAATAATAAGAATAAAAAGGACTTTTCAACTTTGATTAACTCTAACGTTGTTTCATGATAAAAGCTTTCTTTAGTTCTCTCTTTATTTGCAGGTAAAAGTTAACGCTGTAACACTTTAAGATGCAATTAATGTAGAAAATTGAAGTGCATCTTTTCTGCAAACCTCGTTTAAAACTCCTCTACTCTTAATAAAGATTAATAACGTCGAATGTATCGTACCTGTTTTCATGTTATGTCAAGTACAAAGACGGAGCGAGCCCACCGAGAGTTTTAATGAAGATGAACAGCCTCTGCGTCAGATGAGGTCAATCTAATTTCACTCTCAGTCAATCTCCTGCTGAGAGCCACATTTCCTCAGAAACAAGCGTAGAAATGAAACAGAAAGAATAAAAAGAAACATAGAGATGAGAAACTGTGAAAGCCAGGGAATCTGAGGAGGTAAAATGCATTAAAACGAACGAGAACGAGTTCGGCTTAATCAAGCTGATTTCCCTGAAGCAGCTTTTTGAAGGTGGCTAAATGACCGCCATCCTTTGAAGCAGGATTAAACTAATTTAGGCAAGAAAGAAGACCTGCTTGGTTTTAGCGAATAAGAGCTCTATTTTTTTTTAAATATTCCCCCATGCAGGTTTTAACTCACACTGAGGTCGTGTATTATTTCTGTGTGTTCGTGCATGTCCTGTTTGAGGAGACACACAATGGTTACGTTGTTCCAAAGCCGATTATAAAACAATTCCCATTCTAAGCCAGGAAACCCAGTTGCATCATGGAGCCAGAAAAACGCTGCATCATGCTATTCCGGAAAAGAACAGAGTATCAAACTGATTTCACTTTGTGCAAGGTTGGAAAAGAGGGGGATTTTCATCCCTCTCATTTGGACTAAATTAATTTTATAGCTTTAAGACCTTTAGATGGGTTCACATGGTTAGTTATTATTACAAGTGGCCTATTTCACAATACGCTGCATTTAAAGACCATAAAGAGACCTCAGGGTGCTGTGGCTAATTCCTCTTTATGTGCCAAGCATCAAGGACACCACATGGGAGATAGCTGTTAAGAATGGGCCTGAAATTCAAATGACAACTGCAAAAGGCACTAATGGGCAGAATAATAACAGGGGGACCCATACGTTGCCTCTCAGGAAGCGGTTGCCAAGGCCGACGGTGAGGAAACAGAAGGGAAATGATTCATTTCGCCAGGTTATAATGGTGATGCTGTTTTTCCACTGAGAGCTTTACTTGGGACAGGAAGAGGATGCAGTAAAAGCGCTGAAGCTCACCTGGTTTTTGATTTGAAGGAGAAACGGGCAGCTGTTATCAGCTCTGCTCCGACTTTAGGAAGTGAACAGAAAAGACAGGACCTTGTTTTTAGTTAAAACCGCCACAGGTCAGCGCTCCAACCGGAGGCTTTTGTTGAATAAAGTTTCACAGATTCCACCATTCTCTGTGATTTTGTCCTCTACAATAAACATGTATTGATGTTTTCTTCACCAAAGTGTATTCAATTAGCTCTGAGCAACTCGGATTTGTGAAAAAACTTGAATTTTCTCATCTTTATTACCTTATTTGTGAGACCAAAATGCAATTGAATACTCCTGATGGTTGTGGATGTAATTTTAGACAAATTGTATTATTATTTGAAATCTGCTTTGTTTAGGTTGAATTATATTACTACTTAAAAAAAAAAAAAAAAAGTAAATTAAGAAGCTTCATAACATCAGTTTCCAAGAAGGTTTATGAAATTTGAAAATCTAATCAGGCTTCATTTGGTGATTCAAATGCTTTATTTACTTAATAAATTCTGATTTATTTGTGTTTCTGATTATTAATGAATACTGTAAGCTTTTCTGCATGAATAACTGCTCGTGTGTGAAACACTTTTTTATTACTTATTTTGTAACTACTGACATTCAAGGTTCACAATCGCCGTTTTGCCAAGAGAAAACCTCTGGTTTTAAAATCTGATATCTTAAGTTGATTTTAATTCAAGTATTTGTAGCTCAGAATATATAACAACATGTAAAGATTACAACATTTAATCTGCCTCCATTTTCTGCAAAAACAGACAAACGTACAGAAAGTGCTTAAAGTTGCTCATTTTTAAACGCATTTAATGTTCTCAAGCATGACAGAAAGTACATCTCAGTGTCGTCTATTGTGGCGTTAAAGAGAAAGAACAGGAAGTAGAAACGTCATCGCTGCTCCTGCTGCTGGAGACGAAGAACTCAAAGATGGTGAAGCAATCACTCGGTTCACACCTAATCTGAGTCGAAGCATGCCAACATGGATAGAGCATGATGAAAAAGGCCAGTGACCTCATTTGGAGAAAGTTTTCAATTACGTCCTCGTCCTGCCACAGAGTAAGCGTTGCTTATGGAAATGTTGAGGAGTCGTTTATGCTTCGTAAACAACCATTAAAAGAAAGATGGGCAGTGCTGCAAGACCTCGGCTGAACCAACTCCAGGAACAGGGTGGCTTAACACGCTGCTGACGCAACATCCAGTCTTGGCTCCGACTACGCAACCTCTCTTATTTTCTTAAGTGGCAGTGTCCTATTTAGTACCGCAGCTCTTAAATAGCATTGTCTGTGGGAGCCGAGGCTCTTCGCTCCTGTAAATCACTGTCAGGAAAGATCACATGAGAAATCTTTCAAGTTCAGACTCTATCCATTCATCTGCGCTCATTACAGTTCCTCTAAATAATGTTGGCACAGTTCCTGAATATTTTAAAGAACCGTAAATTCAGTAATATTTATTTATCTTATCCACAGTTAGACGTCCACACATCAGATGATTTTAATCACTGAAACTGTTTTTAGAAATTAAATTAATGTCTTTGGAACTAAAGAGGAACGATCCGGAGTTAACACAGCTTCACTTAATTCAACTAGAAACTAGAGATTAGGTCCGAAATCTGGGTGTCGTGATGGACTCAGACTTGACACATAAAGACAGTTACAAAGTCGGCCTTCTATCATATGAAGAATATTTACAGGATTACAGCACTAATGTCCCAGCGAGATCTAGAGAAACTCGTCCTTTAGTCGCATTGATTACTGCAACATTGTCTTCTCAGGTCTGCCTAATAAATCGGTCGTCCAGCTGGTGCTGATCCAGAACGCTGCTGCTCAGGTTCTGACTAAACACAGGAAGGCGGAGCACATCAGCCCAGTTTTAACATCCTTACACTGACAGAGAAGGCTTTAAAATACTGCTGTAGGTTTTTAAATCACTGAACGGCTTAAATGCATTAAAGATGTGACCTTCCAGACCTCTCAGAACTTCTGGTTCTGGTTCTGCTCTGCATCACCAGAACCAGACGTAGAGAAGCAGCATTCAGCTTCTATGCACCTCAAGTCTGGCACAAACTTCCAGAAAACTGCAAAACATCCAAAACGCTGTGTTCCCTTAAATCTAGACTGAAAACCCAGCTGTTTAGAGCTGCTTTTAATTCATAATAAATGAAACATTCGATGTGTAATGATGAATTTGATGATGGTACTTGATCAAATGTAATGTCTGTTAATTGTTTTCACTGTATTGTGTTTATTATGCATTTTATGAGCTACACAAATAAGCTTGATTGATTAAATCAAAACAAAATGACAGGAAACAACGTGGCAGAATAATAGTAGGTTATATACATAATTATCTGCAGTGTAATATATTCGATTCACAACAGGGAACTTACATTGTTTAATCTGTCCTTTAAATGTTTACTGTCATTAAATTTAACATCAATCAGCATTACATTACACAGTTGCACACCACAGAACAGCAGCACAGTTCTCTGCTATCAGTTATAACTTTTGCATCTCTTTGTAATAGCAACACAGTTGATTAGTCAAAATTTAAATATTTGACCTTTGGCATAAAACAAAAAAGTAATGAAAGCTTTCTTTGCTCAATTGTGGAACATAGTGTTCGCTTATTTTCTTGTCAAATTCAGAAAACCTTCCGGTAAACTCTTTGAATCTGGTGTGACGAGTTGATTTCGAGAGACAGGAGAGATGGGTGCGTCGTTCACCTTTCACAAGATTTTGCTTTTGTGCGTCACAATCTGGAGCTGCAAGCGGCCTTGAACTGCCCTCTCCTTTTGGCCGCATTCCAGCTTCCTACGAAGCAACCACGAGTTGTTGCCTCCGCCGCCACACTCGAAAACTTCCAGGCTCAACATTTATGTGTGTAGCCTGTCAGTGGTGCCGAAAACGAGCCTTGAAAATTACACCCAGTAGCATTTAATTAATCAAAATCCAAAGCGTAAAGCAGCAAAAAGTTGGAGAAGTATCCAGCTGCAGGTTTTGTTTATGGCGGCCTGTCAGTGTCAGTCCTGTTTTGATTTGTGGATTTGTCGCTTTTATGCTCGTCAGGAAGCGTTGGGATGCCAACTCAACCCACTATAGATGATGGAAGGTGGAAAATTCTGGAAAAAATGAAGCGATGAACTGGAGAGCTCCTTCAGTGACAGACTGCTGCATCCTAGGTGCACAAAGGAGCGTTATCGCAGGTCCTTCCTCCCAGCAGCTGTAATATCTTGTAATTACCTAAGCTTTAAACAAAACTCAAACAAATGTTCACCTTCCTGCTGTTATTTATTCATTTTTATTTCAGCTGCACATACCTGGTGTTTTTTGCAGTTTTTTTTTTATTTCTCGCACAAATGTACATGCAGGTTTAATCATTTTTTAACTACTTTACTCAGCTGCAGTATTATTTTTTGTGTTTTGTGCAAATATTTTCTCACTGTACATTTTACTATCCTTCTGATTTTATATTTCTTACCTCAGCTCAGCTATTCTATTAGAACTGTTACACCAGGTTATGGGAACAGTGGTGGTAGTAAAAGGCGGCGCTCTACAAATGCATTTCCTGTGTGAAGCGCATTAAGAAAACTGAACATTTAAAGCATTTTCATCAGGAAAACTACCTAAAAATTAAGGTGAGCAAAACTATGTCTACATACAAAGTTTTAACGTTAAAATCTCTTTTTAATCAGGCGGTTATTCTGCTTGTTCTCCACATGTTTCATACAGGAGGATTATTTATGGTGCACTACCTCCTACCTTTATTTCCGGTTTAAACAAGAATTGACTTCTCAATTTAATTCGAAGGTGATGATGGTTTAAACTTTAAAGGTTCATGGAGAATTTGGACATTGGATCATTTTTTTCAAGCCCATTTTGGATTTTGTTCCCTACAGACTAACATGTTAACTAATTAGCAATTAAGTTAAAGAAGCCAAGAAATATGTGAATTGCATTTAACTTCTGAACAAGGTCTGTGTTGAAGAAATTTCATGATAACAAATTAGTGGATGTGACCCAAACTGGTTGACATCCTGTCAGTTTTTGAGAATAAATCCAAGATACTTTTAAAATCTGGAGTTTTATTTGTGTACTAGTTTTTATACTTACTGTAAAACGTCTCTCATGGGTTTCAGTTCAGACATTTTGGCACTTCCACTTTTAGTTTCTTTTCAAAACATCTGCTTGAATTTACTGCAAAATTTCCTGATTGGTGTTTCTGTTTGGTCCCATAAAAAAAATGTCAAGTCCTTCATCAGGAGAAGAATAACAAACACATTTTAATAGGCCGTGTCTGGAGCTCAGACCCAATCAAAGTCAGACTGATGGGAGCTGGAGAAATGGGATTGCTAAAAGAAATCAGTATTTTCATCTGTGGACGAGATTTTTCTTAATCATGCAACTGCATAAAAGATCAAAGGTTTATTTCCTAATAGTAATTTTTGGCTTTACAAATTAAAGTCTTGTCATTTTTTCCCCACCCCACAACGAGTGTGAATTGTATCATGCATTTCATTTTTATTCCTCCTTAACTTGTACGAAATGAACATGAAGCCTCATGCGGATAAAATTAATGAATTTGTACGAAATAAAACAGAAAGCTCACCTGCTGTTGAAAGAAGAAGCACATTAGAGGAAACACAAAACAGCTGCTCTTTAATAATTCACACAAAGACCATTTTGATGCTTTGTTGACAAGAACGCCTTTAATATTTCTTTGCTCTGTTGGAATCCTATTCGAGCTGCAGGGATGCTTGACTAATTATTTATTTGATTGACCTAAAAAGCATTTGCACACAATAGACACATTTTTTTATTGCAATTTTTAGTGGGAAGTTTTTCCCAAAATATGTTTTCAAAACTAAATATTTATAATCATTTTAACTGTAACTAGCTGGACGATATTAAGAAAATATGACACACTTCTTTTTTTGCAACAGGAAATTTAGTTATTACTCGTTAGAACCGTTTGCTGGTTCACAGTAAGACTCATGTTTATTCATATGCTCAATTTACTGACTATAATTAGCTTCCCTGCATTTCCTGTGCGACGCCACAAACTGAGGCTTTCAGGCCGACTTGACAGCTCGGCAAGCAGAACCGACTCTGCATCCAGCTAACCACTCACAGGGTCAAATCAGTTTGCTCCAGGTGTCTTCACAAAGCAATGGATCTTGGTTGTACAACTTTGTTAAATTATTCAGTTTCTTTAATCAATTTTTTAGTCCTCCTAGCAGGCATGGAAGTGGTTTAAGTGCTGCTGAACGACACGACCAGTAGGTGGCACTCATGATCCTGGACGATCTGTTTTCAGGGAATAAGACCAGGACAGCGACAAATCTGACCTTCTCTTGAATTTTACTTTAAAAATGTCTGAAATCATACAGTAAATTTGTAAACTAAAATTAGTGGATGCTTTCTTCTTCATTTAAACTCTCCTGCTCAGCATGAGTGCCTCTTGTTCAAGCATTTATCACACCTCCAGATGTGATTAATGCAACAGCTCCCCCTACGGTCCATCCTCCAAAGTCCCGCAGCACATCCAGACTCTTCGACATGCTGCTCTGTTATTTCAAGATACATTTTGCTTCTGCACTTAGCATAAGATAGAAATCAATCCGTTTCTCTTTGCATCAAGAGCTTTTGCCATTTTTAACCTCCATATGTCCTCAATCCAGAAAATATATGCTTCATTTTCCACCTCCTGTAAAGATGTGAGGCAATGACTATTTCTGAGTTCGGAGGGTTTGTCAAATGTGTCAACGTGTTCCTGTTCAGTAATGAAACCGATGAAGAAAAACAGATTAAAAGTACATTTCTGTACCTGTCAGTAAAAGTTACCAAATTAATGTTGGTGTGTAAATGTTTAGAAAAACTTGACAAATAATAAAGTAAAAATATCAAAACTTCCTTCTTAAATGGGAACCAGCTTAAAACGTAAAGCTTACACTCCCTCTGTTCCCCAACAGAAGAAAATCTTCCAATTATCTTTCAATCTTGACACATTTAATAAGCAGCTGACAACGTGCTTTTTCTTAAGTTGATTTAAATTAATCTATAGTTGCCTTTTTGTATACATAATTTGTTTAATGGGAGTATTTCACATGCCACTGCACTCACTCATTCATTCACTTTGGCTTTAGTTTGTTCTTAATTGCCTTATTTTGTTTCATTTTGCAAAAGATTTTTGCATGTTTTGAGCTGCTTAGTCAACATGGTGACTAGTAATAATTACTTCCGCGGTGAAATAAAATATAAAATATGTGGGTTTAAGCTGCCAGTAGAGATAAGGCATTTTCGAATTTAAATGAGTTTGATAGGAAAAACACAAACCAGCAGCCTTAAACAGCTCTGTGCAGCCTGATGCCAGAGGATCAAAATAGCTAAAATGACCTCTTTTGCTTGAGCTTTTGTTTTCTTTTTAGAATGAGTGATTTTGTAAAGGATTTCTTTTTGTGTGTTTGACTGACAGTGGTGAATTTAGTCACCATAAACACAATTCTCTGCAGAGAGTCATGCAAACAAAATGGTTTCCAGCCCCCTTTTTTTGCAGAAATAACTGCAACTTTAGTCCACCTCTAAACATATAGAAGGGCGGCAATTATGTTGTTGCAATTTGGAAAAGCAGAAAAACAAACACAGGTGTTGCATTTTAAATCTTTTGTGTAACAATAGGTATTCGTTTGGTGTGCAGAGACAGTTTGGTGATGTTTACCTTGGATGTGTTTCAACCTAGCGCTCCAGAAAATTTGAGAAACTGTGAACATTTTACTACAACTCTTTAAATATTTGAAATAATTGGACTGAATGATGTAGAAACATTGACTTTTTCTGCTTGTTTTGTTTTATTTGTTTTCAACAGCATGGCATAAACATTTGATCATATTGGAAAAACATGTGAACTTCATGAAAGACTCTCAGTATAACTTAAAGTTTTTATAATGTAAATTTGACCTTTTTTAGCTTTACATCATGTTATACAGTTATTTGCTCATCAAAAACATTCCTGGAGTGTTGTTTTGATTCTTTCATGCATGTTTGAGAAATCCTTTAATCTCCATGGCAACCACTCAGGGGTGCTTAAATGCTTGAGCCCACAAATCTCGTCTGCTGCACTTTCCTAGCCAAGCTTCTGCCCCTTCACTGTGATCCCCAAACTCAGCTCCTTCAGACTAGCGGCAGCAGCAATTAGCAAACGCCTGCTGGAGCTGCGAGTCTACTAAGTTTACCATTTGAGTCACTTCTCAGTGTAACGCTCCTAAGAATAGCTGGAAACGTCATTGTTGTGAAGACTTGCCGAAGGTGGAGATTCAGAAAGAGCATAAGGTTTTTAAAGAGACAGAGGCCCAATTTCAAGACATCAAACTGCAAAGCAAAATTTCTTTTAAGTCACGTATTTATAGCATTTTCATGACAACTTTAGATAACATGATTGTGCCATAAAATGGCACTATCCCTCTGGAAAATCCCAACACCGGCACTTTAAAATGTGTTTTTTTTTTCTTCAGCAGGCTATTAAAATGCTGCTGAAAAATATCATCATTTTCTGCATCATTAGTTGTTTTAAAGCTTCTCTGACATTCTGTAAATGCCAGGAACTGGTCTGCATGTCCAGTAGACATTATCCAATTTTAGATAATGAGATGAACTCTTGTTGGACTTCAAAGCGGTCAGAAAGCTGTTTACCTTTAAACTCCTTGAGCCGTGGCTGCACATAATGGACAGTCAGGCTCCTCAGAGCCAGCTAGCCCATTAGCCAGGGCTAATGCATCCAGCGCTCCCCGCCATGCGCCGTCCATCACTGCAAACTAGATCTGGTTTCACGCGGGAGCCGCCTCACCTCTTTGTGCTCGGAGGCAACTCTCGTTCCAAAACAACGACCCACAAGAAATGTGACTGATCGGGTCGTTGACACGCACACAAAGATGCGCTTCTTTCTCTTTTGTAGTGTCGAGCTTGTCAAGAGGTTAAAGGTTCAAACGACGAGTTTTACAAAAGAGAAACCTGAACGGGTTATAAAAAGCAAAACCTGCAGATGTGCACTCTTCTAGACGTATGGTGGATATTGGCTCAATCAGAAGGTGAAATTGTTGTCGACCCAGCCTGTAATCTTGGGTTTCACAGTTCCACCATGCTAAATGGACCGGGTGCATTAAAGGCCAAAGTGGAGCTGTGCAGAGTGCTTTTAAAAGGCTACGAGTTTAAAAAAAAAAAAAAAAAAAACAGCAGACAACCTCCCCTGTTTTCCTGCGAAGGGATAGTGACACACAGCAACCGTGTAGCGAGGCTGTGTGTATCAGGTTGCTGCTCAAACAAAAACAGACATGCTGATGGGCAGAAAGCACATGGAGGGAACGGTGACTGACATGAGGGCTCGCATGTGACTGAGACGGGGCGTCTTCCAGCAACACGGCTTTGTTCAAACAAGCAGAGTTTATAGGTGGACATGGGAAAAATGCACCACACAAGTGGAAGAAGGTATTTTTCTAAATGGATGCCAAACCTTTCATCCTCTGCAGTCTTGTCTTTCGTTAGATGTTTTAAGGACAGTTTCCATATTACACAACAATGTTAGTTATTGCTCCTCCCAAACCAGCATCATGTCAGTCAATTACTCAGTATTATTTACAAAGAACAACATGCTTGCTCATTTCCTTCAAGGGCGTCTTTTATAAACCAGTTGGACGCAATAGTTTCCTGTTAAATAGTTGTTGAAGAAACGGGATTCTCTTGCTATTTCAGTCTTAACTTGTTGAGCATACAACACTGTAAAGTCAGGCCTGAAAGAAGGGGAAGAAGCAAAAAGTAAAGATATATATGAATCCTGACTTAGTGTAAGAATTACAGACGACTGAAAATGGATTCAATATTTCTGCTGGGTAATGATCAAAAACATTTTGCCAAATCAATAAAGAAATGATTAAACGGACAGAAAGTCAACCTTCTGTAATGCGTCTGATCCTGAAAACAAACACTGCAGATGAGATTGATTTAAAAAAAAAAAAAACTTATGCCCACTGGTAAGTACAGTGGAGAATCTGTGATGCTTTGGGCTTGAAAACTGCCAGAGAAATACAAACACATTTTAAACAATCTACTGAATCTAGATCGACTTTGCACTACGACGACTTTCAGTCCTGCAGAGAACTGTAGGGTGAGCTGAGGTTAGGAGAACAAGAGAGATCATCTCTGTATTCCCTGAGATTGGGACAGGATTTTCAGCATAACCTATGCAGGATTGAAGACTTTTTTTCCCCACAGTAAATGTGCTTCCCTTTCCAAACTAAAAATCCTGCATTACTTTACTTTAAATATAAGAATAAATGTCTAACGTAGCTGACCTAAAACGTATTGTTGTCTAGTTTGCATATATCTTAGCACACAAAAGGAAAAATCCATCCAAACTATTTGGACTATTTCTGACTTATTTTTGCTAGGTAATAAAGTCATCTGACAGTTTTGATTGTCTTTTTTGTGTTCTTAGTCTGAAAGGTTTAAAGGGTCGTTTTCATCTGCAGTTCTATCTCTACACAAACAGACATAAACAAGCAGTGAATAAATCAATTTTCAATTAGTTTTTTTGCACCAAAGAGTTAAGAATATAAAAACACGAGGGAACACAAAAGAAACTGTTTTCCCCACGTCCCCTAAAGGGCTCCGTAGATTATTTCAGTCATAACAATGTCCCATTTCTTAAGTGAATTTATCTGCCACTGGAACTATAACAATTTAACTAATTAATTACTGACTTAGAACAAGCTCCTACATCTTACTGAAAAGTAACTTGTGGGTTGGTTTTGTCTTATTTCAAGGGAAGATATTCGCAGCAGAAACTAGACCAAACATACTCGTATTTCTGCGGTGTCCAAACTTTTATAAGTATTTATTTTCCATTAGGATCCTTCTCTCTCACTCAGAAACTCTCATTTTCTCCCACTTCCAACAATAACAAGGGTGACTCATCACCATGAAGCAAATATGCCAATAGTTCTCGCTACCAGCAGGGTGTGTAAATTCCACACCTGTCCCATCATCATCAGCCTCTTCCTCCTCCTCCTCCTCGCCTCCTTCTCCTCCTCTTTATGTGCCGTCTCTGTTTCCACACATCCTCCCTCCCTCACTTACGCTCATGCTCACCTCACAGCGAGCAACTTGAGGAGAAGCTAAGAACATGCACAGCCAGGCAGAAGATCCAGAGGAAGCAGTTTGGGCCCACTCCGTGCTTTTCCTTTTTTTTATTCGTCCAGGTGAGCTGAGATTCTTTTAACAGGTGTCTTCGTTGGTGAAGATTTGCTCGTCTTTCTTAAAATGCAGCAAATAAATCCCTGTTGACATGAATAGGAACTTCTTCTTTCTCATTCAGGTTGTTTTTCCTTTTGGAAATGTTTCTGTCAAAGTAGATTGCTTTTGTCTAAGCCTCCTTTCTTTGTGTCTGTTTTTCGCTGAAAGAAACCATTAACCTGAACTGAACAAGTCTGGAGAGGCAGAACTAACTCACGTGTGAAGGTGATAGCGGGGCTTTTGTCGGCCTGCTTATTTAAGATCAAGACGGATCATTACACTTTTTCTACACAGGAGAGGAAGAGGAGGAAAGGGCGTCGTGACAAAGGCTGCAGCTGCCTTTTCTTCTTCTTCTTCTTTCAAAGAAGGGGGAAAAATGACATAATGGCATTCATGCTCAGGTAACTTTCAACACTGACACCCTTGAAACTAATCCGGTCTTTGAGGTTTGTTTACGAGATTTGTGGGAATACGCACGCAGGAAAATCCAAAACTATGAATTTGCGCAAGTTGCTAAATACTGTTTTTTAAATATCTTTAAACCACTCTGGATGATTGATGAGGCAAGAAGTGAAACGCTGGTATTTTAAGGTGTAAATTATCTGCTGCATCTCTCTTTACAACTTTACTGACTCCACATCAAGGCTGCGCAAACACATTAGACGGTGGAGCTGATGTCATCATGCCCCCATTTGGGTGGAATAACAATTTATTCTGAAAACTGAGCTTCGGGTCCTGAGGCTCAGACAGAATAAGAGGATCGAGTCCTGTTGCAGCTGGAGAATGGGGCCTGTAGCGGGAAAGAGAAAACTGATATTGGAGTTTGAAGTCTATAATTACGCCATCTTGTCGTGAAATTTATGAGTTACGAGAAGCTCATTTCAACAGCAATGGACAAAGACTGGCTTTTAAACGGTTCATTATCCTTCACCAACCTTTAAAGTAAAAAATTTAAAAAAAAGCTTTCTGTAACAATGAAGTTGTTTAAATGTGGTAAAACTAACTTTAATGTCAGACAAAGATAACTTGTGTAAAACTTGAGATCTTTTCTGCCCACAGCCATCACCATCTACAAATGACTTACAACAACATTTAATTTCCATTTTGGGTGAAGTATTTTTGAATTTAAAATAAAAACTTTTTAAATTATTCTTTCGTTTATTGAGGGAGAAAACCCATTCATATTACTTTGTAAAAAAGTAACTGCTCTACATTGATAAATCATAAATTAATTGTGGTTGACCTCATTTGTTTTGGAAAGTTGATAGTATTTTAACTGATCCGAACACAACACTTTGGAAAAATCACATCAGACTAACATACTGAGACCTGGTGGTGGCAGTATGATGATCTGGGACTGCGTAATACTTCAGGACTTAATGGATGAAACGATGAACTCTGCTCTTTACTAGAAAATCCTGAAGTAAAATATCCAACCATCAGTTTTATGACGAGGCTGCAGAACAATGATCTGATGCACACCACCAGCAAGTCTGAATGGATATAAAAGAATTTGGTTTTGGATTGAAAATTATTCTTAGATAATTTATTTAAATCCAAATAAACCCAACGTTTACACTCGCATGTGAAAATGGCTCCAAACAGATTTGCAGTTACACATCTATCTTTGAACATAGCAAAATATCTTTTCTGAATGGTAAGTCCACAACCAAACTGTTTCTCTTTTCCAGCAGCTGTAAAACTAACTGAGCGAAGGTAATGGAGCTTTCCTTGGGTTGCTAGGTAACCCAGCTGGGCTTGCCCGGGGTTGCTAGGTAACAGCGCAGTGGCAGTTAATTTTGACTTACCAATATTAACTTATTGTCAAAAATGGCTGTTTTTTGTGTCTTAATTGCGTAATCTGTGTTTTAGAAGCAGTTGAAACCCAAATGAAATGTACAAAAATGTACAGAAGGTGAATTTTGCATAATAGGTCCCCTAAAGAAATACTGTGATTATTATAATAATATTATTATTTCATCACTGTTGCTTTGGTCAGTGTCTTTTCAGCTCAGTAACGTTTGGCTATAATGGTAGTGACTTTGATTGACACTTTGAGCCTCATTGGCTACAATTTATCAGTCTAATCTGCCTAGAATCATGTGGCAGGTAATAATTTGTGAAGAAATATGGTAATTTTCAGGGATTTTGCAGGTTTTGTAAATGTTTGGAATATCCAACTGGATTAACAACCAGCCACTGAGAAGTCATTAACAGCATAAGTTAGGGAGTCATCTGCATAAAGACTCACTTTGCTGTATTCATCGTATTCACTGTAGCCTTATGGAAGTAATAAGTTCTTCCAATTTAACAAATATCTTCATTAAATTGTACAAACTTGCTAAAATTCACTTTTTCTCCAGGTTTTCAAGTGTATTTTGCACGATAACCTTTAAGATGTGACTCAGAAATTTACTTAAGAGGACAAAACGTTATTATTTCCTATTATGAAACAAAAACGTTTTTACAAAAATTAAAGAAAACAAAAGGATTTTTAGTTATTTTATTTTAAATTAAACTAACTCATTCTTTGGCAAGCCACTTCACACAATCTATTACTAGCCAGTAACACATGTGGCCACTTTTTATAGGCAAATAACTTCTGCTCTTCTGTAAGTCTAGGAATCCCATTTGGATAAATAAGCATTAAAGTCAAAGATCTTATCACTTTATCCGGATTGATTGTGATCACCTCATCAAGCAGATCTACTATCTCCAATTTAAAAGTTTATAAGTTGCATGATGCATGTTTTTTTCTCTGTCTTGCAGAAAAAGTTATTTACCCCCAAACTGCACAACAACAAAACTGAAATTTTCTAAAGACGCAGAACTTAGCTCATCAGTGAGCATCGGTACAAACAGGATTTGTTCACAGTGGCTAAGTTCAGTGTCTGACATGAAAAAAAGTCATCTTCTGCATACCTGAAGGCCCCAGCTGTCCATAAATCCCAGAGATGAGGAGAGAGGGACTGCCGTCATTAAAAAGCACCTGTACTGTAAAGAGAAGAGGAATGCTGTAAAAGTCTTTGCATGTCCAGGCAAATTATGTCAGCTTCTTCTGATTTATGAGGAGAAAAAGATGAAGAATCAGGCAGTGATGGAGAGCAAAAGGTTAAATTAGGCTGATTCATGAGTGATTGTTGTTTTTGTTTTTTTTAATCACACCAAAGATGATTTTAAATGGGCATAACTGACTCAATGTGTCGAAAATGTAAAGACAGATGATGCAAGCCAATAAGAAAAAAAAATGCTATTTTTGCAGAGTTTAAAATAGAGCGAGTGCTTGTTACTATCTGTGCTTTCAATTACTTTGGGAATTGGTGACACCCAGCTGCGTTTGGGTTGTTTACTCGTGTGCCTACTGAACTGGAATCAGTGTGTCTCTGCAGAACTGGCTCAGTCCAGCAGGAACAAGAGTGACACCTAATGAGAGCCCGTCACTCCCTCCATCACATCCATCACCACTAACACACCAGAGACGACCACCAACATTTGTATTCATTTTAAAGAGTCGATGATGACACAATGAAATAAAGTGTTCACTCCTCTGCCCTAATTTGTCCTCCTGTGTGGGCGAATCTGGCTGCCTCTGCAGGTAGTCGTTATCATCGGCAGCTGATTTCTGCTGAGTAACACTTTGCATCGCCTCTCTTCATTCGTCATGCTATAATAAGCTGTCAGTGTGTCTGCGAGCGTCTTCGCTAAACTGGGATACAACAGCTCGACACCTCTGCAGTCATTAAATACCCGAATGGACCGGCGCTGCATTAGCATAAGCAGAAGTGATGATCATAAGACGTGCTATTGATTTGAGATAACCCGGAGTTTTGAGGCCGCTGTGTGAACAATTACTCCTCACCTTGAGCCATGTTCCTGCGGATAAAATCTGAAGACTCTTTCTGAAGGAAACACGAGTGTGTGTTTACAGTGAAATGTTCATTAAAACTGTAATCGAATATGCATGATCTGAATTAGCCTAAATTACTTTTGACCGTTTACAGTCGAAGTTCAAGTTGCAAACTGGATGCGTCAGAAGTATTCACTCACTACATAAAGAAAGTCTGAGTTAATTTGAGGTGTTGAATGATAGGAAATTGATAGAAAATTATTAATAAGAGACTAACAGGTTGCATTTCCATTAACCATAAAATTGCGCAAAATAAGGAAAATAAATTTGCTTAATGGAAAACCTGCCAATTTCGAAAGCTCTTGCGCTAAGATACGGTGGTTTCTCAAAATAGACGTATTTAGCAAAACTGCTTTTTTCGCGTCACCCGAGTCACGTGATCAACAACCGGATGTTGTTATTGGCGAAAACGACGAAGAAGACGACGACAGGAAGTAGTAGGATGATGGTTTGTGAACGTTTAAGGAGGAATAAGTGAATATTTGAGCCCATATTTACCTTACAACGTTGATCCTGAGTGAAATACAAACTTACGCACCCAGTTCTTGGTTTTAAAAATATCACTTAAGTTATAAGTGTGCACTCACCAGCCTGGACAATTTGGGATTAACCAATGTCTAAAAAAAGACACAGACACAATATGCTAATAATTTCCATGATGAGGAATGCAAATGTCCCATTTAACTGTGGGGTTTATAGTTAATTCAAAGACGTCCACCACAGATCACCACTGAAGCATTACTGTAAAATTACTGACTGATGAATACAGCATTACAAAATGTGAACTGGCTGCACCATGAAAAATCATTTGCATGATTCCACCACACACATCACTCAAGCAAATTTTTGTCCTTTCTATATTACTGGAAATTTGCATGCAGACACATAAACCACCATGACCTTTAAATTTGGGTCAATTTGTGTTGTGGAGTTAATGTTTGTGGGTTTTTCTCACAAAATTAAAAAAAAAAAAAAAACAGAAAACAAACCATGGATAGTAACAACCTACAGTTAATGATCACACATTGGTTTTATGACTATTACTTCTTATTACAAACCCACTGCAAGCATGTATCGTTTGTTGTTATGTTTGCAATTTTGGCATGCAAAGATTAATTACATTTGACAACATCATCAGTCATTGCTCAAAACATTAAGGTAAAGTTACACAAAGTCAACCAAGCCTTAAAGAAAAATAAACATTTGCATCTTAATTTCTTTATACCGTCTCTTTATACAATAAAATTTGATTTTGATTTGATTTGATTTATAATGTATCCAGTTTGTTTTTTAAATTATTGTAACTAGAAGCTCAGACTTTGTTTCATTATCATAGAATTAAATTTTTAGCACTTGGCACAACTACAGTTTCTAAATAAAACAATCAAGTAAATAAAACAAAAAACTATTAAAAAAAATCAACTGCTGTCTTTATGGTAGGGATTTTTCAAACAAATAGAAAGGTTGTATCAATCAAAGATGATTTAGCAGCATATTCGAATGAGAATATTTTTATATCATAATAATTATAAAAGTATATAATGGCCTTTAGCTGTAATTTAAAACAAGGAAATTTCTGGATGAGAAAGGAAAATTATACCAAAATGACAAGAAAATACAGCCACGATAATGTAAATTTGCTGCTCTGGAAGTTTTTCTGGTTGTAAAACTTTTTCAAATGCAGCATTACTTATTTTGCATACTAACAAGAATAGATTAGTTTGTTTTCCCAGCCGACCCCCTGACCTTCTGCAATGCTGCCAGTAATACATGAAAAACATCATGTAACTTGGTCAGATTTACACATAGAAAACATAAAAACTAATAAATGTTAACCAATCATTCACTTTTTAACCAATCCAGCTTTTTGTTTAGTTTAGTGTAACTTTGACACTGCAGGGCGAACTCAGTCACATCATCATCACCTTCAGCTCCATCCAAAACATTTATTTATTTATTTATTTATTTATTTATTTATTTGTTTGTTTGTTTATTTCTTTATTTATTTGAATAAGTCTTTGTATATGTTATTTATTTATATATTTATTTTTATGTTTTTTTTTCTTTTTATGTATTTGTTTGTTCAGTCTTTGTAGGCGTTATTTCCATGTATTAATTACTTAATTTATTTTTATGTATTTATTTATTTTTATTTATTTGTTCAGTCTTCGTAGGCTTTAAAATGAAGTTTGAGTTCCTGAGCTTTGACGTTGTTGTAATACCTCAACGTGGCCAGACGGGGGCGCGCTAAGCCCACCACTCACCTGTACCAACCTGTACCAAGGGCATTTATTATTTCGCCTCTGAGCTTCTATTTAATTATTTTTACGATGACGGTGGCGGCCTTATTGCTTTAATTTTCTTTTTTTCCCTCATTTTTTTAGGGTTGCGGTGTTTCCAGGTTCACTGAAGGGGAAATTATCCATTAATTCCCACGTCGTCAGCGAATGTGTGCGCGCGTGTTTGTGCGTGTGCGTGTGGAGAAATGTAGGAAGTAACGATAACTTTCCGCCAAAGACGACGAGAAGACGGCAATCCTGCATTTTTCACAAGGACAAGGACATTTGCAGAAGGAATTACGACCATAAATATAGACTAAAACCTCCTTTTTCTGATCTTTGGGAACTCTTTATTCGCTTTTCAGTTCGTATTTCAGCCTGTTTTTTCTTTTCTTTTATTTTCTTTCATTTCAAGTGATGTTTTTCCCCTGAAGTTGTGTGACAGGAGTTAGTCAACGTCTGTTTTTCTCCCCTGCCAGTGTTTTTTCCAGCCTTCAAAGATGCAATGAGACACTTTCCTTAAAGGTAAGACTTTGACATTTAGCGCCTCGTTGACACCTGTTACTGTTAGGTGTTTGCCACGGACAGATGTCTGTTTTCGGGATTATGTTGATTATAGGAGGATTAATGGTCTCCCAGAAAAGTGTGCGGATACTGAAAGTATAGAAAAAGTAAACAAAATGAATAAAGGCTTATAAACTCAACTTTCATTGCTGATTCTTAGTCTTCCTGAAAAAAAATGTATCCTAACTTTTATTTGAACATATTTACCGAGTGGGGAAAAAGAACCAGATGAAATAATATAATAAATGTATTTTTCTTTAAATAGCAATGGAAGAATTACTGGCACCCCTAATAATCTCAGTAAAATAAACGTCACTGTTTGTACTTTACCAATTAAAGTTGAGTAAAGTTTCTAGGAACTCATTACTAGTTGTAACCTGTCATTTTCTGTTTGCTTGGTGTTCAGATATGACGTATGCCTGCTGGTTGTTTTGGAGTCATGAGAAAACATTGTCTTCCCTACTTCTGCAAAATTTCACATGTGGATAAGATAATTAATCTGGGATTAGGTGATTTGGTTGGATTGAGGTTTTCAGCAACAGACACTGTTTGTTCAAAACAAACAGTTAGGCATGGTGGAGGCTATGTGATTCTGTGGGCCTGTTGGTCTTCCTAAGTCGCATACAATTAAAAATAAATAAAAACCTGAAAACGTGGCTTCTAACCAACATCAACGGTGGGTCAGGCATTAAAAAAACCAAAATATAAATATATAGATTAGCCTCTTTAAGTATAGTGGAAGATGTGTGATGCTGTGGGCCACTTTCATTCTAACTTTTCCAAATTGTTATGGAAACGTGGAAATTCACAGACATTAAAACTGCAAACTCAAAGCAGGTCTTCAGTATTATGTTAATAAAGTAGCAGAAATGGTTCATCATGCAAAAAAAAAAAAAAAAAAAACAAAAAGTTAGTCCTCATGTAGAGCCTAAAGAAAACCTCAGGGATGAAGGAAAGTGAAGAGATTAGAAACCAAAGATCAAGAACTCTGGATTGCCTAGAGCAGCGATTGTGAAGCGTTTGATTTTGTCAAACTGTGGCCGTGCATTTGAGTTTATATTCATTATTAAGTGACATGTAAAAACAACACAAACTACACCAACAAGGTAATTTTAGGAAATGAAGTAGACATTTTATGAGAACTCTAACAAAAATTTAAATACCCCAATTTTTTCTCTTTTTTTGTCATTTTAAGACATTTTTCTTGTAAAATTAGTCTTTATTCTACTAATATTATGACTATATTCTCTTGATTAAACTGAAATTCTCATAGCTAAACCCAGATACTGTTGCATACAACTCACTGAAATAAAAGCAACTTTTTGAAATCATTTTATGTCTTTTGTAATTTCATTTTCTGGAAAGAAAATGTGAAAAAATCAGCTAAAATCGAACACATATATTAGTTTATAATGCTGTAATGAGATCACTATGTTCTTGCAGCCTCGCTTTGAGAGCTTTCGCATCATCTGAGCAGAAATGTGTTTCCTTTCATGATATCCTTCCACTGTTAGATAAAAATTCAGCAGTGAAATGGACCACAGTCTAGTTCTTGTGAAGTATGAAATATCCTGGTTGGGTTGAATGAGGAAGGAGTCGTCCTACTGGATTGACATGGAAATGAGCTCCAGATAATTCACACCATGTCCTCTCCCTCTACTAGCAGCGTCTCTGTGTTATTATGCAACCAGGAAATGTGATTAAATTAAATCTTGGCGAACAGGATGGTGTAAAAGCTGCCATCCGTCCCAGAACTGCCACTGCATGGATGTTCCCACCTGTGATTTGGTTTAAAACATTAATTTATTGCAAGTCACGTTTTCTATGCAAAGCCATTCAATTGCGATCAAAGATTATTTACTTAAAGACTTTTTACATTTATCTTCCAGAGTTGCAGACTAAGGCTGGGCAGTAAATAGATTTTATCGATTAATCAAACTTTTGGTTTTTGAAAGTTGCCTTTTCTCTTTTCACCACTGGACTTCTTGGGTTTCCGTGATGTCAGCAACACGCCCAGTGTCGGCATGTCGCTTGGCAGGATCTTTTTTTACAGCTTCTGGTTGTTTAGACTTTGAATTCAGGTCAACTCTGCCATAAAATATAACAGTCAGGCTACATTTTACTTGTTTTGTTACAAGAATAAAGCCTTAATCTTAGCTGAATTAAGTAATATTAGGAAATTAAGTAGCAATTTTATTATAACTAACAAAAAATTAATTATCCAAATTTTTTCTTATTAAAACTACTTTTTTATTATTTTAAGACATTTGTCTGGTAAAATTGCATCATTATACTGCTAATATTATGACTAATTTCTCATAATTAAACTAAAATTCTCATACATCTCATAGCAGGGATGATTGCAATAAACTGAAAAGATTTTCTGTCATTTGAAATTTTGTTTTCTGAAAAGAAAACGATTAAAAAAATGTATCTGGTATGAAATAATTTTATTTTTTAGCTAAATCGCTCATTTCTAATTATATGTCATGTTCATTATGTAAAATTAATGCAGTAGCAATCAAAGATGAGTTTATTTAAAGGTTTTTTACTTCATCCAAATGTTTTCTCTCATTCTTCCATATTTTTATTAATTTATTACATTTTTCTGCTAGAATTGTGTCTTTATTCAGCTATTATGACTATTTTCTCCTAATTAAGCTAAAGTTTCTCTTACCCAGAATCAACTCTGTCGTACAACTCACTGTAGGAATGACTGAAATAAAAAAAATTCCTTTTGAAAACATTTTCTGTCATTTGTAATTTTGTTCTCTGAAAAGAAAACAAGAAAAAACTCACTTAATCTGATCTGGCATGATCAGATTTAGTTATATGTCTTGTTTTCTTTTCCAGAGGTGCTGATATTTTTGACTCTATCCAAATGTTTTCCCAGATACTCTCATATTTTTATCGATTTATTTTACCTAAAAACGTTGTTTTATTGCCACTGTGTGTGATTTCTGCAGCGCCTGGTGGGCTGTGAGTTATGCAGAAGCCCGTCTCTGGGTCAGGATGAGCACTACAGATGGAGCTGGGATCCCTGAGCACGACGAAGATGCCCGTGTGGTGCAGATCTACCCCAGGCTGCCTCTGGAGACAGAAACCTACTGTCCCCTGCAGGTCAGCATCAAGGACACGGCGAAGACTGTGATCCACAACGTTGTGGTCACGCTGGGCCTGGACTCCAGCCAGAGCTACAGCCTCCTGGAGGTGAAGGAGAGCGGCAGCAAGGAGACGCCGTTGGACGATGGCGACCGCCCTTTGGAGCGAGTCCTGTGTTGGCCGCCGGAGACACAGAAGTGGCACCCTCCCAGTCAGGGCTACTACTTCGTCCTGCAGCAGAGTAACAACGGAGCGAAGCAAGTCGCAACGTCTAAGGAGGAGTCTGACGACCTCTGCAGCCTCCCGTCTGTGACCCAGGAGGCGGTGCTGCAGGTCTTACGCCAGCGCTTCCACAAGCACAAAATCTACACCTACATCAGCAACATCCTGGTCGCCGTCAATCCCAGCAAGTTTTTACCTCTTTATTACAACCCAAAGTACGTGAAGCTGTACGAGAACCAGCCGCTGGGCAAACTGAGCCCGCACATATTCGCCATCGCCGACGTGGCGTTCAGAACCATGCTGAGCCGGCAGGCGAACCAGTGCATTCTGATCTCTGGAGAAAGCGGATCGGGGAAGACTGAGAGCAGCAGCTACCTCATCCACTGCCTGACCACACTCAACCAGGGGAAGTTCTCCGGCGGACTGGAGCGAGCCATTCTGGGGGCCGGCCCGGTTCTAGAGGTAGGACACCGGCATACAAACCTTTTCACAGGCTGGGCGATAAAACAATTTTATCATTTAATTCAATTTTTGGTTGTTGACGGTTTAACTTTTGAAAAAAATTTGTTTTTTCATTTTGAGTGATGTCAGTCACCTTACAAGCGTTTTCTACAGCTTCTATTTATTTGGATTTTGAGGTCAACTCTACAACAAAATCTATTTTTTTAATACGCTAAAAGAACATTCCTTGTGGGATCAAGAAAGTATCTTTTAATTTTTTTTTTTTTTTTTTTTACGAAAATAAAGTCACGCAGCTCTGGAAAAAATGAGCCCACTGTACTGAACCGCATTGAAAACCTCCTGGTTATTCCACCAAATGTTGATTTCCAAGTTAAAACATCAGTATTGTTGTTTCTGAATGAATATGAACTTGATTTGTTTGCATTATTTGAGGTCTGAAAGCACTGCATCTTTTTCCTTAGTTTGACCATTTCTCATTTCCTGCTAATAAATGCTAAATTTTTCAGAGACATGTCAGCAGTTCATAGAATAAAGAACATGTTCATTTTACTCAGAGTAAAATCAGAGGAACTGATCATTTTAATTTTTTCCAGAGCTGTATAGTCATTCCAGAAAAAAGTCAGGGTTTCCCCCAGTGTGTTATAAGCCTGGCGGGCTGCCAGGCTTTACTTGTGCCCCCACCAGGCTTAGCGTTGCTTAATTATTTAATTTCTTTTTAAATGTTTGCATTTTTAAGACTTTATAGTTGGTGTTCAGATGTTAATCTTCCAATCTTTCAATGACACTTAATTATCAAGTTATATTTTCAAATTTCCTGTCAACTTTAAACATTTTTTAACTCAAAAACACAACGCTGGATGAACGACTGCCGAGCACCCAACCGCCGGGCTTAGCAAGTTTTCTAGAGGAAACCTTGAATGTCATTTGACAAAATCAAAGTAATACGACAATACATTTTTTAATATTATCAGATTAAAATGGTAATAGTAGGAGACTGAAGTAGAACTCCAACACAAAAAATAAACAGAATTTAATTATCTAAGCTTTTTTCTCATTAAAGTGAAGTTTTAATAAATTCTTCTGGTAAAATTGCATCTTTATTCTGCTAATATTATATATAACACAGTCATAATATTAGCAGAATATCATAGTAATGCTTCGTCATACAGGGATGATCTAAATAAAAGCCACTTTTTGAAAATATTTTCTGTCAAATTGTAATTTATTTTTTTACAAAAGTAAGTGAGAAAAATTGGAAATCTGATCTGGTATGAAAAACAATCTGATATTCCAACTTCAAGCCATTTTGCCCAGCTGTACCTGGATGTAAAATCTGTAGGAGTCAGTGAGATTAGTTTGAAGCACAGAATAATAAACAATTTGATCAATAAGGAGCTAGCTAGCAATAGCAAAGCTAACTGGCTTTTATGTCCATCATGAACAATTTTCTTTACTACGTTTCTGTTGCGATACAAGTCTTAAATTTAATTCATAACGGTCTTAAAGAGTCTTATATTTGTGTTGATGAAACCTGTTTTAATTTTACCATTTAGCGCTAAAATAAATTGTGTGATTAGACGAGCATAAGCATAAACAATATCATCAGAATTAGCTTTAATTGACAAGAAAAGAGAGGACTAACAATAAACTGGCCTTTAGTTTGTTAGCTAATAATGTTTCTGATAAGTTTTGTCGTAAAAAGTTGCTGTTATTTTGTGTATTTGGTTGTTTGTGGTTCAGTTTCTGGGTTTGGCTCTGATTCAGACGGAAACTCGAGAAAGTTTTATCATTTCTGTTTTCAGAAAACCAGCTTAAATCCATTAGTGACACCTTGTGCTAAAGTTTGCATACAAGTAACCAGATCTGTTCTTATTTTGTAAACTGCTTCAAATATTTTAATCTGGCTTAATGACGCGTGAATCAGATCAGCTGAACATTTGTTTCTGTCTTTGTTAATACGCATAATCCGGAAAAACAAACGAGCTGTTGACTTTCACGGGAAACATTCTCTGGTTGCAGCTCTGTTAAGATTTTATCAAAGCTCTTGCAGGGAGAGGAACATGTTGAAATGTTACAGGCATTTGTAGCTTTCATTCCCACAGAACTAAGCACAACCTAAATCAGAAAATCTGCTTCTGCTGCAAGTGACAGCGAGAAATAAAGAAGTTAAGTTTTCTTTTTGGATTCATATCAGTAAAGCCTGTAGAGTGTGACTCACTAAAGTACGAGTTCGCTTATCAGCAGATCACTTTGTAGCTCTTTTTCTTTTTTGTCTGCCTTGTTCCGTCAGTTAAGATATGTCTGTACTACTCTCTTTTTGAAAAACTTGCTATTTGAGTCTTGAAACAGAAACTTGCAAATATATAATGTGGCCCTTCCCTGTTTAATGAAATCATTAGTGAATTGCCTATTATGAATAGATTCATGAGAAATGCAACAAGTTGGTAAATAAATGAGGCAAATCTGTTTATTTTAAACATTCTGTGAAAAACTCTTAAACCACCTCTAAAGTTTTTGTCCATCTTTGTCCCAGATTATGACAGTCTGCTTAGAAAATGAGGATATGGACAAAGTTGAGGACAAAAGAGGAAGTGTTGCTCATGAAAAACAGTCTAAAGTAGACAAAAGTTCAAAAAAACAGCTCACAAAAGCAACATTATTTATGTTAATCTCTGTTATATAATCCAAAGTTCCAGCACATTAATGTTTGGGAATCTTCTTCATGTTCAAATTCTCATCTATGTGGCAAACTGGGTTATTTTTGGTATTGTTTAGACTAATTAAACATAAGAGGACATTTTCTGCATTTATGAGACTGCTAGCATCCCCTAAACTTTGTTTACATTCTGACATGTTAGAGACTTCAATGTGTTTTATTAGTTTTCATATGACTGTGAACTGAAAAGAAAATACGTTTTGTTTTAAGGTTTTACGAATATAATTATCTTGTGTCAATGATTTTAGAGCCGTCTTTGGCTTGCTTGCTTTAGAGGTGCAAATATTTGGTTTCCTGTCTAAAACCTTCGGATGTCTAAATATTTAATATAACCATTAAAAGAAGTTTATTCAGCAAAAAGTCAATTCAAAGTGCCTTACATGCATTAGAAGAAAAATAAAAACACAAGAACAACAAAAGAAAAGCTACAGTTTAAAATGTTCCAGTTGATGTTAAGCAAAAGTAGCTCTAGTTTTCACCCTTGATTTAATTGAGATGAGTGAATATAAAACTAAACGTTGGTTCTTCATGACATCATAAAAATACAGACATCATTTACCAAACAGTTCATGTTTTTGACCATTTGGATAAAGATCTTCTGCAAGCATCAATTTAAAGTTTCACCCCAGATTCTCAACCAGTTTATCAAGTTTATTTGTGTAGCTCTTTACACCGAGAAAACTAAAAAAAACAAACAAAAAAACAGTTGTGAAAACCAATAACAGACATTAAATTTTGTCCAGTGCCATCGCTAAAATCATTAACATTAAATATGTTGATCAAAATTTGATTTATTATGGTTCAAAAGCAACTCTACCCAGGTGACTTGTTACTCTTGATGTGAAGGAGCTCAGTGTTTCAGCTGTTTTTCAGTTTTCTGGATGTTTGTTCCATATTTGAAGAGCATACAAACTGAACAGTGACGCTTTCTTTTCCCAGTCTGTCAGTTTAAGTGGAAAGCAACATTTTATTAGGTTTACAGTTGTGTCAATCATACAGATTAAGCAGTGGTGTCAGATTTTAAAAACTTATGATGTTGTTTTAAAACCCGTACTCTGGACTCACATCTGCTGGGTTTCCTTGTCATCATGATGCTTTTTGTTGAGTGACGCTATCCATTAAACCGCTTCACAGAAAAGCTGGATTATGCTGAGATGGACACAGTTTGACTTCATTTACTGGTTTGATGATTCCTAAAAGCTGGGTTGCACTTGATTTTATTTAGAGGAAGTAATATGCATGTCAGATTTTTAAGATTTTTATGTGTAAAACTTTTATATCACTTTCAGCTCCATTTTGTAAATATGCATGGTAGACTTTCACTGAATCCCAGTAAAATACACTGAAGGTTGTGGTTGTAACTTGACGAGATGTGAAAAGGTTCAAAGGTTGTGAATGTTTTTTTCTAGAAACTGCAAACATAAACCATCAACTTAAAAAGAAAGTAGCTCAACAAGCAGAAACATTCCTCTGAAAGAGCGTTTTCTGGATAATTTAACATCTACAGATTTCTGGTTACTTGAGTTTTCTGTGAAAACATTTCCAGCTCCTGGCCCCAAATGTCGTTTGGTATCGACTCTCCAAAATGTCCCTTCAGGTTAGCCTGTTATTTGTATCGATTCAATGGCGGATAAATCTAAGTTGTGCTACTTTGTCTTTGTCAATGAGTAACTGGATCAAATTTTTCACACACTTTGCCTCCAAAGTTTCTGTTTCGGTCACCTATTTGCTCTGACAACTGATTCAGAAATGGCGCCAAACGGATCCAAAGGGAAATACTTGCATTCTTAAATGGCATGCATGACGAAATATGACTTTATTTTGGTTTAATTGAAGGAAAATCTCATTTTTTAGTGACGCTTGTGGCCTGAGAATGGATCCACATGTTGAAAGTGAGGCACCAGTTGGTTTCACTTCATTTAAACTGCGGTATTGGGGAACAAACTAGCGGAGTTGCTGTAGTAACAGTTTCATTCATGTTGCTGCTTTGACTCTTCACTTATTTGTTCTAGTAGTAGGTGTGGAAATACCAGAAATTCGCCCCCTCAGATTTTTGTGCTTTATCTTTCCATCTGAGCAGATGCCACAGAAAAGGCTGATATGGTTGCAGATTGCACACTTCCTCCTTCCCAAAGGGCCCAGCTATCTTTACACGGGGACAAAACATGGATTCTCTCTCCAAAAACAAGTTCTGCACGATTCGACTTGTAAAAACCCAGCGTTTAAGATTTGTTCCACTTGTTCCCAGAGCTTCTCCTTAAAGCTTAGAGGAATTAATTTAGCTTTTACGATGTTTCATGAGTGAAAAGTAATCCCTGAGATGATTGTTTTTCATAAAAAAAGTTAAAACAGTGCTATGCTTCTGCATTCTTGCTCCTTTTTTAACATCTTGGGATTTCCTTTGCATGTGTGAGTCAGTCTGCAGAACAAGTTCCCATTTGTCTGAAACCTAAACTTCATACTTTCTTGTTGTTGTTTCCACGTTATCTTGCCATCACTCTTTTTTTTCTTCCTGTTGATGGATACCTGCCACTCCTTCCCATCTTCTTTCCCCATTGAAAACGTTATAAATCGATAATTAAGTCGATTTTCTACCTGGACTAAACAAAGCGGGTGTTTGTATGTGATAACTGGGTGAATTTATGCTTTAGTTTTGCGTTTGTGAAGCTGCACAGGGGGAATTTGCAGGGCGTTGTCTTTGAGGGAACACCGAAGCGAGAAGAGAAACAGAAACATGTCTGAACTGGCTTAGCCAGGTCTGCTGGCGAACCCATATAATCAAGAATAAATCAACTCCCTTCTCTCTTCGTACTTTTTTTAAAGACTGTCCAGCTCTTGCTTTTGTCAAACAGTCCTTAAATCAACCAACGTGAGATTGTAGATTATTAATAATGGGATTTCCTCCTGCACCTTACTAATTAATCTCGTTTTGGAAACAGAATAATCATATTTCACAGACAGCAGAGTCAGATTTTAAAATGGTTTTCGGTTCAGCAGAACAGTAAATACTTCAGTGGGTCTTCTGCTGCTGCTGCTGCAGTTTTTGTTGGAAACATCTAGATTACCATCCGTTTAGGGTCCCTGTGCTATTAATGCAATTAGTGATATTTGTTGTTTAGTGCAGCAGAAAATGTGTTTTTAAGGGCATTAATATGCGAGAGGAAACCAGGCTGGATCTTTCTGCAAACGCAGGAGATGTGTCCAGATGCAACTTTTTAATTAAAATTAATTGAAATTATGAATTACATTTTTTTTCCAGTACCTGGCAGGTTACTACCACTGTAGTTGTGTTGAATTAAAAGCAGAAACAATGTTTCATCAAATATTTGTGTAATTGCAAGTCAAATTGTCATCACAACTGTCTCTGCCGTTGTCACATTTTTTCCTAAAATCACACAGCCTTTTCTCAATTCAAGGTTTTACTGTTTTTTCTCAACCGTTCTGCTTTTAAGGGCCAGTTGCACCAGATATATTGATAAAACCTATTAACAAACCATTAAAAATATTAATAAATAGCTGCCTCTGAATTCAATAAGTACTTCTTAAAATTAAATAATACTGAACATCTTGTCACATTGATCATTCTCCAGGATTTTGTTGTTTCTGATTCTTTGAAATCAAAATCACTGATTTTGTGAAGCTGATTCAAAAATATTTGCAAGGTATGACGCTAAATGTGACTTTTTGTTACTCTTCACATGACTATAAGGTATAATTTGACAAAGTTTGAGGCACCAGAGTATAGAAGAAGTAAGAAATACTGCCACCTGCAGGTGGAAGATGGCATCACTTAAACTCAGTAGGTTTGAACATTTTTGCTGAAACTTTCCAATAAACTAAGCATTAGCGAGAAAAAATGTGGGAATCTGTTGATTTTTGCATGAATTTTCAACAACTGGAAGAACTGACGGCCACATAAAAAGCTACTGTGGGCCAGATTTGGCTCCCAGACCTTGAGTTTACCCCCTTCTCTGCACGTCTTTCTACTGTGTCCCAAACTTTCACATTTATTTGAATAATATTTAGTTAAATTACATCATAAATGCATGAGACAAATCCCCTCGGCTGTATTTACAGCTGTGCTGTAGGTGGGAACATTGATTTAACGCTGTGATCATCGCTGCTGGCTCGGTGTCTGCAGACACGTTTCTCCGGCTTGTTGGAACAGAAACTGTGAAGCGCTGGAATGAAGGTCAGCAGTCTGATGCAAACACAGTTTGGGTTTGTGTTTGAAGATCAAATCTTAGAAAGAAAGAGAAAAAAAGTGTGACAGCAGCTGATACTTGCTTTATTTAATTATTTTGTTTAGTTTTGTGTTTGTGGGGTCAGTTTTGCCTTACAAAAGTATTCATACCCATTGACCTTTGTCACATTTTGTCAGATTAGAACCCAAGCAGAAAGCTGAAAGTTGTTTAATTGAGATTGAAAGTGGTGCGTAAATGATGATAAAGTCGTTGTTGTAATGAGACTAAATATGAAAAAGGAGATAAAATATTCTTCAATGCCTTGAGTTTCCTTTATCATTTCATCAGTTGTTTTTAGATTTTGCTTCTGCCTGTTGTTTAGACTTGTAGAAAATTATCTAGCATTTATTTAGGTTGCTAATGTTTTTTAATTAAACAAAAGGATTGGACATCAGATTAAGATTGTTAGAAAATAAAGCTCTGATTTTGTGTGGAGTAAAAAACTGGACAGAACCATTTATGAGGGGGAAAACAAGTATATCATAGAAAAGATTTGAGTTTTGAAGTGAGAGAAAAACAAAGTTTGCCGTTTTATCAGTTTTACTCAACAGGAAATGAAAGTGTTTTTACCAAGGGTTTTTTTTTTAGATTTGCCACAAGTGTACAAAAACACACCACAGATTTGTGTCATCATTTTTTAAAAATAGATTCAAAAACAAAGTACAGCTTTACTTACTCTAAAAGTGATGCTGCTAGTCAAATATAACCTTCTCATCATCAACAAGTGTCATCACCTCTGAGAAAGTCGAGTTTTATCAGAAGAAGAGTTTTACAAACAGAAGTCAATCATTCAACACTGGAAAATATTTTTTACAATTGAAAAGCATTTAAGACCGTTTTTAATCTTTCCAGCAGTTGGTAATGAAATAAGCTCATCCTAAAAGCTTCACGCTGGCTTTTAAAAATGATTTGGGTTTGTAGTGCAGCTATTGAGTCAGTAAAGAAGTTTTCTTGAGTCAAATGTGAGCATATCTGAATGACAGCAGCAAACCTACAAAAGAAAAATAATCAATTTAGATTCATGGCTCAGTTAAAGTCCAGACAACCCTCCATAGGACTGTGCAAAAACAAATCCACTGAAAACTTTTGCATCTTTGTAAAGAACAGACTGATGTAAAACTGTCATACGCCGCAGTTCAGAAAACTGTAAAACAGCCGAAACACTGAGTTCCTTTAGATCTGTACGTCTAGAGTTGCTTTTGTACCATAATTAATGAAACATTAACCAACATTCTGATGTGTGATGATAACGGCACTTGGAAAATAATGTTTCAGTTGTTGATTTTTTTTGTGTTTTATGATGTAAAGCACTTTGAACTGCCTTGTTGCTGAAATGTGCTTTACAAACATAGTTGATTTATGATTTATTCTGCATGTTTGAAATGTTTTCCTGCTCCAGCAAACCTCAATCTCGAGCTTCTGCAGCAGCCTGATAGCAGGTGCTGCTAATTAAGGGAAACAATTAACAGGTTTAACTAAGCACCGGCTTTACAGGACCCAATAATTTTCCACCTGTTAAGCTATTAAAACAGAGGGTGTGGTTAGTTTTGTATACAACCAATCCATTTTGATTTGGTTTTCTGTTTAATAATCACAATGTGAACAGTCTGTCCTCTAGAAGTTGGACCTTAATCAAATTATAACCTGGTAAAGACCAGGCGACTGTTCATAGTTGTAAATGCGACTAGAAATAATAGAGTTTAAAATTCATGTACTGCACCTTCATTTCCAGAAAATGTTCTCAAAAACT
This sequence comes from Poecilia latipinna, assembly GCF_001443285.1. Classification (NCBI taxonomy): domain Eukaryota; kingdom Metazoa; phylum Chordata; class Actinopteri; order Cyprinodontiformes; family Poeciliidae; genus Poecilia; species Poecilia latipinna. The sequence goes on along the minus strand of NW_015112619.1, from coordinate 25,823 downwards.
GAATTATTCAAATTCAGACTATATTTGTTTTTATAAGGTTGCAAATGAAGCACTTCCATACATACATATGCAAAATTTAACCAATTTTAACTCACATGCAGCAAACATTTACCCTGTTTATGTACATGAAAGGTTCTTAAGCTATGTTCTGTTTATTTTAAGCTGTGTTTCATGTGTTTCTGCAGGCATTTGGCAATGCACAGACAGCAGAAAATAACAACTGCAGCCGCTTTGGGAAATTCATCCAGCTCATCTACCTGGAAAATGGCGTCATCAGAGGGTAAAACATCATGTGCTTCTTTATAAACACTGCAAAAATACAAAATCCTGCTGACTATTTTGGTCCAGCTTCTAGTGCAAATATCTTAGTAAAGGAAACTTCTCAGCAAGATATGAGTTTGTCAATAATTCCTAAATATTGATGAAAAATACTAGTTCAACTGGCAGATTATTTCACTTGTAACATGGGAAATCATTAGCAAAAACAATCACTTTTATCTTCCTGAAAAATAAGTTTTGTCTTACTTCAAGTGTACTAAGATATTTGCACTAGAAACTAGACCAGTTTTTGTAGCGAAAATGGCGGATTTTACATCATTTCTCAGTGGATCACTTTATTTCTCTTTTTGTGCATAACTTACAGAGCATTTATTGAGAAGTTTCTGCTGGAAAAGAACCGCCTGGTGTCTAGAGCTAAAAATGAAAGGTAAAAAATATTAAATCTTCAAATAATCAACTCAGATTATGATCCAAATATCATGTATGTGATAAATTTCTTGTCATATCTGCATAACATTGATATCTAAATGAAACCACTACGTTTACTGCTAATGTAAATGATGAAAGTAAAAAAAATGTTTGCGGCGTCTGATCCTCAGGAACTTCCATGTTTTCTACTGTTTGCTGATGGGCGCGTCTAAAGACGAGCAGGAAGAATTTCATCTACTGAAGCCGCAGGATTATGTTTATCTCAACCAGGTACCTGTGATCCACACGCTTTCCTGCTGCAGAGAAAGAGGAAGTGACGAGCTGAAATAAGACACAATGATGAAGCCTCTGCTCTGTCTGTCATTAGACCAGCCCACTTGGTCAATACATTTCTCATAATGACTGAAAGGCTGCAAATTAACACTAAAATTGAGTAAAATCGAAATATAATTAAGCTCAGTCTACTCATATTTCCTCTTCAGTCGTAGATGAAGGATTTAGCTTAACACAGAGGTTCCCAAACTGTGGGGCGCGCCCCCTAAGGGGGGCGCCGTACCATTGCAGAGGGGGCGCGGGAAGCCATCTGGATGAAAAAAAAAACAAAACATGAACACTGTATGCGCTGGGTTTTTACCTTAGAATGGCCAACTCTCTGTTATTCCTCTGTCAATTTGATACAATAGGGGCTTCCGCACTTCCCATATCTGTGTCCTCTGTCACTTTTATCAGTAGTTAAAACTGTTTAATCCGTTGTTAACATGTCGTAACCTGTTTTTCCGAGCCACCTTTAAACGCAACATGAGCGCTACGACGCTCGCGCTGGGTTTCCACCTGTGAAGGAGACCTGCTGCTGGGCGGAGCTACGTAGGTTTGTGTTAGAATCACGGCAGCAAACCAGCAAAACGCAAAGAACTTTTCACAGTTTTTCCCTCCAAACTAACCGACTGTTGAGTAAAGCTGTTGGATGCAGGTAAAGTTAGCTAAAAGATGACTAGCTAGCTAATATCAATACAGCACCTTAAGATTGTTAACAAGTAGTTTGTAGGCTACTGGTGTTGTTGTCTATGTTCAGCTACGACTCATTTTGTCCCCAAAAAAGTTGATCGCCCCCCTTGTTCGTCTGGAGCCGAGGCTGAGTATAACAGGGAGTCTCTAAGAATCCAACCCAGACCCCCCTCTTTGCTCACACACATCATTCAACCAGACAGTAAGCCATAGGGGGGCCCAGGAGAAAAAGTTTGGGAACCACTGGCTTAACACATTTCTGAAAGTCCAAAACATGTGTTCCTCTTTCATAAGGTGAATTGCAAAATTATTTATTTTTGTTGAGGAATTTCACATCCACCAAAATCTATGCACTTTATTGGTGTATGTGATAAATCAAAACTAAATGGAAGCATTTCATACATGAGTTTAAATTGTTTTAATTTTTGTTTGTAAATAAAAATCTGAAAAGTGTGGCATTAATATCTAAATACTTGACACTGGATTGTGTCAAGTATATTCAGTTTAGTTTATTTAGTGTTTTATATTCTTATGACTGATAACTATTCATAAAACTTTATTTACTGACAATACATCTTAACATGACAGGTATAAAATGTTGCCTTGTTTGTAGGGGTAATAAAGTTGCTGATTGAATCTTCTTCCTGTTTTTTTTACTTTAAAAGTTGCACAGAATATCTGAAAATTTTTTTAAAAATTACTAATAAGATTATTTTATCTTCAACTGAAACCTTTTGGGAAGAAAAAGTTCATTTAGCTAAATATTTTCCTCCAGATTTCTCTATGCAAGTGTATGTTGTTCCCCAGTTATGTTGATAATTAATAAATAGATATAAACAAAAATAAACAACTACACCTTATTTCATTTACTTTTATATGTACTGAACTATGCATGCACGCAATGTTTCTGATTTTTTTTTTCTTTTTGCACTTTTTCTGCAGGGGGAATTTAATTTAAACGAGGAGGACGATCCAAAACAGGAATACAAAAGACTTCAACAAGCTATGGAGATGGTTGGCTTTTTGACCGCCACTAAAAAATGGTACATGTGGTTATAATCACATTACATATCTGAAATCCCACAAGCTTTAGCAAAGCTTCCCACAGTTCTGACAAAGAAGCCTATCAAGATGAGATGGAACGCTTCAAATTTAGTTTTTAAAGTCGTCTTTGAAAACAGAAATGTTTTGCTTTGGTGTTTTTTAAGAAAACAACTAGAAAAATGCATTGATTTTTGCAGTAACACTCAAACTCATGCTGTTTCATAGTTTTATCACGTCTCATTTAAAGTGTACACCTGTTTGCCAAGCGAAGTGTAATTGAAACTGAGCTCTATTGAGTAGTTTCTGCTTTCTATACTGGTGTCGGCTGCATGTCTGAGCTTGTCGAGCGGCAGAGCACATATTCCAGCCAGCGCCCCAGAATGCCTCAGGACACAACGTGCATCAGCTGCATAGTTTGTTACGTGTTCAGGTTCGATTTCCTGGTGAATATTCACACACAGCAACATGGAGGTGGAAGATTAAATATTACATTTTTTATTAATCAGCAGTGGTTATGTGTTCCCGAATAGATGTTGTCATATATTAGGTTTGAATAATGCATTTAACATTTATTTGTTGAATCCTTATTATCTGGTTAAGCTCAGATAATATCAATGTCAAATCTATTTATTTAGCACTTAAAAAAACAGATAATAAAATAAGTTTATGAAAAGAGAAAGATAAAATACAATAATACAAAAAATAAATAAATAAGAACGACTACAGATTGCTCTGAGTTTTTACACCACTAGAGGCCATCATGGTTCCTACTGGACTGAAAAGTTGAGTCCTGCAGTAAGTTTGGAGATTTGTACTTAAATAAACTGATGTTTTATGAACTAAATAGTTCTTCAATAGTTAGTTGGTCCTAAATGAGGTCTCAAACAAATTAAGTTAAACTGAATAAAGTGAAGTGAAAAATTTGTCTTATTGTCAGTGAGGGGGAGCTGAAAAGTCAGTGTCAGATTTGTATTATCATTTGATAAATTAATTAATTGATCATGAAATTAGGTCAAGTTTTACAAACATTTATACAGAGTCTGGCTTTCAAAAGACTGTCACACTCAGGATATTTAAAAAAATCTGCTGTGATGAATTCATCTGTTTTCATTATTAGGATGAAGAGAAGAAGTTTTAGATTGTAAACGATGAACTGTGATGAGCTCAGAATGACGCAGAAAGGACGACTTTCAGGGCTACATTCGAGATAAACTGCTAGGGAAAAACTTGAGTCACTCTAGAAGTTTCTGTTAACTCATAAAAAATCTTAAAAACATTACACCTTGATAAGGACAACCGACACACAGCTGACGGTCATTCAACATGTTTGTGTTATTTCCACTCTAAAATGACTTAAAATCTTGTTTTTCTGTTTTTGCTTTGCAAGCATTTTATCTGTGGTCTCCGCCATCCTGCTCTTGGGAAATGTGACGTTCAGTCAGTCAAAGGATACTGAAGTCCTGGAGGCCGGACCTGCAGAGGTTTTATCTTCACTGTCACACCTACTTATGGTAATACTGATCACATTATACTCAGGAGTTTATTATGGATACATACGATAAATCTGCAAACTCAATTTAATTAGTTCACAAGCTAAGCTGGGCTGCCACTTATTTTAGAATATTTTTTTGGGTGTTTAGATTTTCATCAAAATTCAAGGATGCAATATAAACTCAAAAATATGCCTCCTCTGCTGGGTCCAATGTAGCAGCAACGACCCAAAAATAGACTTACTTAACCTCATTGTGCACTGTGCAAGAGCTCTGTTTACGCCGATGAAGATTCACTCACCTCAGCATGCCAAATTCTTGGGGTAGCAGACACAGAAAGGGAGCTTGACCTATTTTTTTTATCAAGTTTGTTCATAATTATTTGACCACTTCAAACCCCAGGAAGATCAGACGGAAAAATACACAGATAAAAATAAATAACTCTTTATTGTGTTTACTGGAATATTGTCTTAGCTGGGCATTTTCCCCTCCATCCCAGTAGTTAACATTTTTCCCATCCATCCCAGTAGTTAACATGCTGGAGAGAAACACTTCAGAATGATGACTATAGTTGATAGAAGTGACAGAAAATGATTTTTCACTTAAATGCTCATCGGTTCTTCATGTTTGGACTCAGGTTGGGTATTTATCATTCATCGGGAATAATTTCTTAGAAGAATTTTCATTTATTGTCGTCTTGATACATTTCAATTAACGACGAAGAACTGACATTATTATTGGAAATGCAATTTTTTTTTCTATTTTCACCACCATTTGGTCCATGAGAGCATCAGTAAATCGGAAAAATTGTGCAGTTCAGTGATATAAATCACACTTCTTTTAGTAAGTGGTATCCTAAAGAATTTCATTTCATTGGGAATGTTTCAGTATTTGCGTTTGTGTATGAATTTTGTGTCAAAAGAAGTAATTAATAGTTTATATTCATCTTTTTTTATCATTATCACAACGGTACCGCAAAATATATAGTGGTAAAAATGTGTGAAGTTTGGACCTACATTGTCTGAAACAGGGTGGCAGCAGGTTAACATTGCACTGATGAAGCAAAACTGTTTAATTTTTATAAATTCAGACATTTAGAAATAAGATAAGGTAATCTGTGTTATCTCTGTTTCGTTTCATCTGCAGGTGAAAAAGGAGCAGCTGGTGACGACTTTAACCAAGAAGAAGGTAGTGACTGCGGCCTCCACTGTGGTTTCATACTACACACGACAAGAGGTAATTACTTTGAATTTAGGAAGATCCTTTATTACCTGGAGTTAAACTGCTATGTCCATTTATCATTTCGGTTTTATGGTGTTGCCATACGTTTAATTTTCCTTGTTTCATTTCTAGGCCGTGTCAGCTCGTGACTCCATGGCGAAGAGTTTATACAGCGCTCTGTTTGACTGGATCATCCTTCACATTAACCACGCAATGCTCAACAGACGGGACCTGGAGGAGTCCGTCTCTGTGAGTCAAGTTAAATCTTGATCTATAGCTCTCCGATCTTTCAGTAAATGTTTGTAGATGATATGAAGATTATCAAAACGATCTCATATTCTGTTATTTTAAGAGCTTCTGTTGTGTTTTTAGTGTTTGTCCATTGGTGTCCTGGACATGTTTGGGTTTGAGAACCTCCAGAGAAACAGTTTTGAGCAGCTATGCATCAACTACGCCACTGAGAAGCAGCAGTTTTACATCAACCAGAACATCTTTAAGCTTGAGCAGGTTGGTCTTTGTTTTCCTATTATTATTTTTATATCAACACAATATAACATTCACGTTTCTCCTGCTTCTGCACTTACTTTTTTAAAAAGTTGATTTACATTAATTTTGTGGGAGGTTTGTGATTATTTGTCTGATATTTTATTAACTTTTAGGAGGTCTATGTGTCAGAAGGCATAACCTGGGAAAACATCAACTTTATTGACAACAGTGACTGCATCCAGCTGATCAGTGACACATCAGTAGGACTCCTCCACTTGTTGAACAAGGAGAGCAAGTAGGTGAAATTTTACATTAGAAACCACTATTTAACAATTTGGAGATGGGGAGAAATATGCTTTATGGAATAAAATGTTGAAATGTGAAGGGATTTGCTCATAAACATCAATCTCTGCTAGTTTTGAAAGTCAGCGGGAACACAAAAGCAGCTGCTTTGCATGTGAAGCAATGCAAAACATTGTGTTGTTTTTGTGTTTAAATGTGTAAAATACAGAGATTTTTTTTCCTTTCAGATTATTATCGCACTAGGCTTCATAGAAATACAACAATGATTCTTGGGTTTTCGATTTGCATGTGAAACGTTGCGAATAGAGACCCAGTTCATCCCAAAGTTATACATACCCCTGGAAAATTTAGGTTGAAATTAATAATTTAGTTTTACCAACATTGTTCTTTTGACTGGAAGTCATGTTAATGTTTAGGAGTCCTAAGACTTGAAACATGCAAAATGGTTGTTAAAAGTTATGAAAAATGTTTGACTGTAATAAAGTTTTTCCATTAATCATTTAGCAAAGATATACATTTATATAAGAGCATCTAAAAGTAGCCTTTTAAATTTTTTTCTTCTTGGATATCTCATTTTATACTACATTAAAACTTGTTGGTTGAGCAAAATTAAGTTGAAATCTAAAATGCAGTAAAGGACCACTTTTAACCAGTTCAGTTTAAAACTGTTGAGTCACATTTTATACTCTTAAATATGGCCGCAGGGTACTTATCGAAACAAAATTCAAAGGCTTAGGAAGCTTAAAGTCTTAGCAACAGCAGGTCACAGCAGGACTTGGTAATCCAGTTTTTTAAATATTCAGGTCTGGGTTTAACTTTAATTTCAAGCATGACTCAGAAATCTGTTTGACTGATGTTTTCTGTTGCGGTTTTATTCATTTCTTTGGCCTTACTCGCTTTCTCAGATATAGTATAGGTAATGGTGACTATTTTCCTTTCATTTCCGTCTCTCAGGTTCCGTCTGACCCCTGATGAAACCCTGCTGGAGAAGTTTAAACAGCACCATCAGAGCAACCCTCGCTTTGGGTTCTCTCCCTTCAAGCAGGACACTTTTACCATTGAACACTACGCTGGGAAAGTTAAATATCACATAAAGGTAAAACTCCCCCAATGCAAACATTTTTACATTCCAGTTAAGATAAAATCTTGTCATTCAGCAACAGGAAGTTGGTGTAGTAAAAGATCCAGAAAATTCCAGATAAAGCCACTGGTTGTTAAACAACACATGTAACCCTTCTGTGTTCGTTTCAAGTTGACTTTACGACAGACACATTCAGGTTCATGGTATTTATTCTAACAAAAATAAAACAATCAAGTTGGTGATTAACATCAGTCCAGCAGCTTCTGCCCCTATACATTAAATAAAATATAATAAATAACCCTAAACAAACTACAAAGCAGTAGCTCCCAATGTTCATTTGGTAGCAGTTAATAGCAGTTAGCAGCAGTTAGCAAATTAAACGGATAACATTAATAATGACAACAGTCAAAGTCATATACAAAATATAGCAAAATTACTCATGAAACACTGTATATTATTAAATTTGTCTAAAATTTATGTTAAATACAGTACTTGTAAAGAAAACACAGAGCTGTTCTTAATACATATCAGTTACAGCAACAGAAAAAGGGGAAGGAGCTGTCAGTTACTGGTTACTCTGGTAACCACCAAGTGCCAAGAGCAGTGTAACCAGGTTTCAGCCAATCAGCGCTAAGGAAAATAAATGGAGCTTTCGGATTGGCTGCTTTGCAAACTTCAGCCATCAGGATTGGGCTAAGCTAAATCAGTTTTATAAGCTACATTTTTAAAAATATATTTTATGCTCTGTAAAAAAAACAAAATCAGCAAATAGATGGATTTTTCACAATTAATTTGGAGTTACAAAGCGCAAAAACTGAACCGTGAATACAGAGAAGTTCACTGTAATTCTTTTTACTGAAAGTCAAGAGAAAGTTAACATAAAAAAATCTTCCAATATTCGAGAATGTTAATAATTTTGGTAACCCTAACAAATCTAAAACAATAAAAGTTCAGTTTTCCTTTGTGACTGCTGCACACAGTGCATGTAAACTTCAGATTTTAACTGTACATTTTTATGGTGGTGTTTTTAGGATTTCAAAAAGAAAAACACGGAGTTCATGCGTCCTGAAGTCGTGTCTCTTCTGCGAAGCAGCAAGCGCTCCTTCCTGCATCACTTGGTTGCAACCAACCCTGAAGCTTTGTTCAGATGGAGCATCCTCCGAGCGACCATTCGCATCGTCTCAGTCTTAAAAAAACTCCTAAAGCAGCGGACTGAATGGAGTAAGGAGTCTTTTTATCGTTTGTAGGGCTGTACTGAATTTTCCAAGTGACTCAATTAGTATGTGCTTTGCATAACTTGCATTTTGTGTAAAATAATTTAAATGATTGTTCAATTTTCATCTTAGCTACTGGAAAACAAACCCCACGCACGCCAATCCGCACGCCAATCTCAGCCTTAAAAAGGCGCAGCAGTTATCTGGACAGACTGACTGGGTAATTATTACTACTTATAATAATTATGGTGGATATACTTTGACCTAAAGTAATGACTTTTCTCTTGTTTCTTCCCACACCAGCAATACTCTGGATTTCTCCTTTGATCACTCTGATGAACAATCACTCAATATGTTTGAGGACATCTTTGTCAATTATGAAGAGAAAAAGTGAATAGACAATATGTTGTTAGTTTCACAACTCAGAAAATGTTTGTCTGAATGTTTTAACCTAATATTTCCATATTTTTTCTGCAGGAAAAATAGAGGTAGTCGACAAAAGCAGATCATTCCAAAGGTAAAAAGTAGCCAAACTAATATGAAATCTTTATTCTGTAGTGCTTTGCAAAATAATTCAAATCAATTAAACACATTTTTAATATTTAGCCACTAACTTCATGCTATATCTTTGGATGTTTAAGTTGACAAACACATAAAGCGACACTTATCAGTCACTTAAAAGAGCCTTTTTTTGGAGGAGCTGCAGAAATCCATAATGCAGAAATAAGAAGTGATGAATTATAATAATCTGTCCTATTATAAAATACCTTGTTGGCCTAATCTGTTTTGTGCAATACTAAAACGGCACGTCATGACAGAATAATGTTGTGGAATCCCTTTCTGCGGGATGGAAACAGAATTGTTGTTAGCCAATCTCCATTCAGTCTAAGTGAATTTGAGCTATTTATATTAGGTACATACTTTCAAAATGTACCCAAAAACTTCCAATTGTCATTCAGCTGAAAGCTGAAATCAGTGGAGATAAATGCAAATAGAAGATATTTTTCATTTATATATTTTTGCAAAATTAAAAAAAAGAAAACCCAGTTTCAATTTCATCCCACTTCACAGTTATGCTGCTTGGTGTTGTTCTGTTAGATAAAGTCTCAATAAAATATATTTACATCATTGGACTCTGTGGTTTAAAAGTGTGAATAAGATCAACGTCTGCACCTTACTTCACATGTAAACATCCAGAGCTCCTCTTGTGTTTATCCTCATTATCTTATTTTGTCTTTCGTCAACCAGAACCTCATGAATTTGAGTTCACTCCATCACATCGTTGGTCTGATGAAGCACGACATAACGAGCAAATCTGTCTTCCACCCTATCCGGCGAGCAGATCCACCCACAGTTGGCGCTCAGTTTCAGGTTTTTTAGTAGTATTACTAAATATGATGATAGCCAAAACCTTGCTGGATGTTTTTACTCATTTCTATAGTTTGAGACCTAAAGCCATGTTTGCTCTCTGCATGTATTTATCTCACAGACCTCATTGGGAAAACTGATTGAGACGTTAGAGAAAGCAGAGCCTTTCTTCATTTTCTGTCTTCGCTCTAATGCTGAAAAGGTGACAACATATGTTAATTTTCAACCGCGTACTGCAGATTTTTTCTTTTTTGTTATAAGGACAGATGATGACTGAGCATCTTGTCTTGATATTATAGAAACAGCTGCACTTTGATGATGAAGTGGTGCTAAATCAAATCAAGTACACTGGCATACTGCAAATGATTCACATGCAGAAGTCAAGCTACAAAGCTAAATACACATTTAAGGTAGGTGATTCATTTAAAACAAAAATTTATGTACGGCACCCTCTATATTTATTGGCCTGTCTGGTAAAAATGTGTAAAAATCCTTAGAATAAATGCATGTAATGCAGTAACACAGAACGGTTTAGAAAATAATCAATATTTTAATTCGACTACATTTATTTTGTGTGCACTTTAAAAGCCTCATATCTCACCAAATATTTGTGATCTATTTTGTCTTGGTACTCTTAAAATAAGATAAAACTAACTTACAAGTAACTTTTTAAGCAAGATACTGGAGCTTGTTTTAAGTCAATAATTCTTTAATATTGACAAAAAGTACTAGTTCAAAAAAAATCACTATAAAGGAATTATTTACAGTTTTAACAACAGGGCAGCCACTTCTAAGACTTTTTACACATTAACAAAAGGGACCATTAAATATGGAGGTGGATGATTTTCTGAACTCTCCTATAATTTTCCCTGTTAACAGGAATTTGTTGAGAAGTTCAGGATTTTGCTTCCAAAAGGAACGACTGGATCCCCACAGGAGATAACTGAACTATTTGAGAAGATGGGATTGGAAAAGAGCACCTACCAAATAGGAAAAACTAAAGTATATAACACTCCTTTCTTTCCATTTTCTTATCAAGATCAAGTCTTGAAATAATCTTTTTGTTTTATCATGAAAATGTATCTTCAGGTGCAGAAACACATAAAAATCAGTTGGAAATAACGCAAAAGCAAAGGGTTAGCTTTAGCCAAAACATGACCCACCTCCACATGACTTATTCCTGCCTTCAATCTGCTCAGGTCTTTCTGAAAGAAAAGGAGCGTCAGCTACTCCAGAGCACTCTGAACAAAGAAGTGATGCAACGGATCGTCACCCTGCAGCGCTGGTTCCGCGCCTGTCTCATAAGGCTGCACTTTCTGCAAAAGAAGGATGCCACCATGATCATCCAGGTACAGCTGCTTTCTTACAGAAATGACAAAACAACAACACCTATTACGTTATAAGCCATATATGAACCATTTAAAAGCAAGAACAAAATTAAGCAACTTACAGTTCCTTGCAAAATTATTCATATTAATTGAACCTTTGTAACCAAAACCCAATTCTTTCCACGATGTGGAAAGAATTGGGATATAAAACGACAGCTGAAAAATAACACTGTGGACCATGGATATGTCATTTCAAAAGATGCTATTGTAGAAAATAAATGTTGCTCTGTATCTGTTTCCTTCATACTTAAACACTACTCCATATTAATCTGTGACATGAAATCCCAATAAAATACAGCAACATTTGTGATTCTAATGTGAAAAAAAAGTGCAGTGGGTGAATACTTCTGCAAGGAACTCTACAATCATAATAAAAAATGTACAAACCTACCTCAATTCTAAATTTATATGCATATATAAGTACGTATAAACTAAGCTAAGATGATATCAAAGAACAAATGGAGAGTTTGACCACAAAGTAAACATGAAACTGTATTTGTTGTTGTTTTAGAGGAGCTGGCGGGAGTTTTTTGAGAAGCAAAACCGAGCTGCAACAGTAATCCAGATGGCGTGGCGTATTTCCCAATCACTAGACCTCGAGGACCATGAAAATCGTTCCAGTTCTCTGCGTGGAACCAGGTACTATGACTAGGAGCCTGTATATTTAGTCTTTAAAATCAGTCATATTTTTGGAAGGATAATTTCTGGTAATTTAAATGATTTTGGTTTACTGTTGATGCAAACATTTTCTCTTAAAATCAGAACACTAATCAAGATAATTTTCTGCTTTATTTATAAATGAATAAGATTTTAATGCAGAATACACTATTGAAAAGTGTATTCAGTATCTGTTATGGCTGTCTTTCCATGAATTACTGCACCAGTGCAGCAAAGCATGGATGAAATCAGCCTGCTCTGCATTGTTAGGTCTGGTGTCTATCATTTTTCTTTTGACAATACTCCCTTGATTCTGTCTGAGATTTATAGGTCAGGGTAATTTGCTGGCCAGTCAAGCACAATAATAAATGATAATAATAATAATAATAATAATAATAATAATAATAATAATAATAATAATAATAATAATAATAATAATATGGTTACTCAAGTAGATTTTCATAGTTTTGGTGGAATTAGAAGATGCTAACAAAGTTTAATCTGTATCTCCCTAGAGTTTGTCAGCAGAAGAAAGCATAAAGTGCTCTAAAATGTCCCAGTAGGCAGGTATTGGTGAGAAAGATTTCAAAATATTGGCAGTTAATATCAGTCAATATCCATAATTATAATTTCTTTTGTTTTAAATATCTGAAGTGGGATTTTTTTTGTTTGTTTTATTCAGTTTTCACTTCAAGTTTTTTTTTTTTTTTTTTTTTTTTTTTAAGCATTTTGAAGGAACGGGGGAAAACCTTAAACGCCTCTGCGCCACC
>NW_015112619.1:8362-10107 GCF_001443285.1 Poecilia latipinna | reverse complement strand
TTTTTTTTTAAAATTTTGGAGGGGTTTTTTTTTTTTTTTTTTTTTTTTTTTTTCTTTAATATTTTTTTTTTTTTTTTTTTTTTTTTAAGCATTTTGAGGCACAGTGGCAAAACCTTAAACTGCTACTGCACAAGTCACTCCACAGGTTGTTGCTAGGTAACCAAAGAATAAGTGAGTGAGTTGCTAGGTAACCAAAGAATAAGTGAGTGAGTTGATCCCACTAACCTTGGTTAGCTTATCTTCACTTCAAAAACACAAAATCTTACCAAGTATTTTTATCTAGTTTCTAGTGCAAATATTTTAGTACACTTGAAATAAGATACAACTAATTTACAGGTCATTTTTCAACAAGAAATATGAGCTTTAGTTTCATCTTATTTAATGTATACTAAAATATTTCCACTAAAAACTAGACTCTACTTGTTAACTGATGCAAAGCTTGAGTCAAACTTCTGTCACGTGGGTCTGATTTGATGCTTCTTGCCAACAGTTCAATGAAACATGCATTGAAGAGGCAGCAAAACTTGGAGATCCAATCGCCAGAGCCAGCCAACAACCAGGCCGCAAAGGAGAACGAGAGCAAGCAGATAGGCGACGGCAAAGCATCTGTTCCCCAGCTGAACAGACCCTTCTCCGTCCCCCTGGACTCTAAAGCTGGCAGCAGTAACCCTTCAATGTGCAAGCAATACAAGGGCAACGACAGAATGAGGGAGATATCCAGTGAAGATGATCTGACAGACACATCAAGTCCTGAAGTACATCGAAGGAGAGACAGGAGAGATGACATGTAAGTTTTATTGTGTTTGCCATAAACATGCAACCCTTCTCTACATACTTTGTCTGCTATGGTAGAGATGCTATTTCCTATCTTGGCATTTATGCTTCCATTTTTACAAATACATCAACGTTCACAACTAAACAGAAATGTAGATTTTGTTTTACATTATGTCTTTGAGGTATGTATCACTTTAGGTGCATTCCAGGGTTGAGTAGTGTGTGTGTGTTTTGGGATCAAAGATGTGGAATAATGCATCGTTTTGCTCAGAGGAGAGAAGAGTACACAAAAAATTTACTCAAGTAAGAGTAGCACTACGTTAACATACATTTACTCAGGTAAAATTAAAAAGTAACCTTTCAAGAAGTTATTCACGTGAGAGTAAAAAAGTATTTGGTAGAAAGGTTACTCAAGTACAGAATAATTGATCATAAAATTAGATTCAATTATGCACAAATTTTGATATCTTTAAGGCTAAAATTAAAGCACTTAGTGCAAACAAAATAATTACAAAATAAAACTTATGAAACTAGTACTTGTAGTGAGTAGAGTACATCCAATAACATTATATTGTATTTTATTCATTTGGCCTCCAACAGGCTCAGCAGATAGAAAACATTAGAACAACAAAGCCTGTGTAAAACCAAGAAGTCTCCATTAACATATAGACTTGTGTCCTTATCTGATGCATTTCTGGTTAAAATATATTCAGTAAAGTTATTCACAATGGACAGAATATCCTAAAATTTTACTCAAGTTGAACAGCAGTACTTCATAATAATATTACTCAAGTAAAAGTAAAAAGTGTGGTGCATTAAAACTATTCTTGAAAGTACTTTTCCCCCCAATAAAGTTACTCTACTGAATCTAATTGAGTAAATGTAGTTAGTTACTACCCACCTCTGATTTTGTTACCTTACTTTTCCTGTGTTGTCACCATTTAATGTTTTTTTATTTTGTCACTTTAAAG
>NW_015112619.1:0-4299 GCF_001443285.1 Poecilia latipinna | reverse complement strand
AAGAATCAACTGAAATCTGAAAAAAAGTTTTCACTTTGTTTTTTGTTTCCTTCTCAAATAATAATAAAAAAAGTCGTAAAGCAGTTTCTGTTGATGAACTGTCGAGCTCCTCTGGCTGCGAAAGCTCCTCCAGTCCCCAAATGGTAAGCTTGGCGTTCATAATATTTCATAATCTAGAGCATGAATCAATTGTCAAGCTTCGGATGTTTTCTCCCTTCTCTTCTGTGTTATTCGTAACATGTTTGATGGTTTGTTGGTTTGTATTAGGCCTCTCTGTGTTCAGGACGCTAAGCCTTGACTTACTCCTAAATGGAGGTTATAAGCGCGTAGCGTCATCCCAGTTTGAGCCTTGTCCCTTTCTCTGGCCCTGTCAGGGAAGGGTTCGTCTCCGCAAGCCGAAAAAACACAAGCGGCGCTTAGCCTACACCCGCAGCGGTTTGGTGTATAGCTTTGGGGGCTCCAAGGAGAATGAGTACTGGAACTTTCCACTGCCTCCCATCAGCCCCACTGTGCCCACCCTGACGGGCTCAGCCAGTGTCATGGATGTCTGGCCCCTCAATTCCCAGGTCAAGGTACTGACCTAAAGGGAAGCTTCACTCCCACCACTCTCCTCTCAACAATGGCCCTGCATGCAAACGTCCCATGTGGACTAGCTGGATACCTTGCATTATTCTTGGAGCTCTATCTTTCACTCAATTGGAACATGAGCGGCTGCTTTCCAGAACTTTGGAAATGTCGAAGTCCATTTCCAGTGCTCATTTCTGAACTTTTCGTCTTTCTGACTTGAGCACCAGAGTCAGCAGGCAGATTAGGTTTACGCAGAATGACAAGTAGCTTTGATATCAGGCCATCTCTTATAATTAAAATGTGCTTAATAAACGTTGATACAACTGTTATTTGTTTCAGACATTAAAAAGTAAAAACAGAAAAAAAATTACAAGACAAATGCAATTTTACCCAATTTGTTTGAAAAGGAGCTGGTAGAAGATAAGATCTTACATTTTAATCTTCCCACACCAGATAACCCTTGATTAATTCCCACATTAAATGATGCTTAACCCTAATGTTCTCATGGTTGACAATACATTTATTTACATATTTGTAACATCAACAATAGCTATCCTTGCCTTTCAGAAACCCATCCTATGTAACATATTTCCAGTTTTTTAAGCTGGTTTATATTTGTGCTTAATCCATCTGTCCCACACACTGATGTACAAAAACTCTTTTTGGTTGTTCTCATATATTGTCGTTGTAAATTATAGCCCCCCTCTCTGTCACAAAGCATTTTTTGAAATATTATCAAACATTGTTGGATAGGTTTTGCTTTTTCATACTACAAAAACATAAAAAGTTACCAAGTATTTTTTTTTGTCTAGTTTATTATAAAAAGATGTTTTCCCCATGTGGCAAGTGAAATAGTCTGCCAGTGGAACTAGTACTTTTTTAATCGATATCAAGGAATCACTGACTTAATAAAAGCTCCTATATTTTGATGAAAAGTTACTCGTAAGTTAGTTTTTGTCATGATCCGTGGTTTTCTGTGTGTTTTTGAGTTTTTCAATGTGTTCGTGTTTCCCTGTGAGTCTCTGTCCTGTCCTCCCCGTTGATTGCTCCCCAGGTGTGTCTCGTTCCCTTAATTACCCCGTGTGTATTTAAACCCACCTGTTGTCTGTGTTCCTCGTCGGGTCCTTGTCAATTGTCAAATGTTTGCAGTCTTCGTCTGTCTGTCCGTCTTCCCAGTTGTACTGGTTAAGTCCTGTGTCGACGTCAGTTCCAGTTGATTTAGTCTTCGTTGTCAGTTGCTACCGGTGCTTAGCTGCGTGCTAGTTGTTCCTGCCGTGCTGCCTGATTTGGACTATGTGAACTACATTCATCATTAAATTCATCTTCACCATAACCTGGGTTCTCTGCGTCATCTCCTCACCACTTCAACCCCACCTTATGACAGTTTTGCCTTGTTTCAAATGTTAAGTTATTAGCATGAGAATTGAGACGAAAAATACTTGGCAAGATTTTTGTGTTTTTGACATGTGTTAAACTTCTATACATTTGATTTAATTAAGCTCTTCCATATATTTTAAAATGCTTGCACATATCTTACTAAAGTAGCTGACATAGCTGTACAGAACCATGCTTGATCTGTGCTTTGTTTGCAAGCAGCCATATGGTAAAATACAACAAAATCAGTACTATAAAAGTGAAAAATAGTCAGTATTACTAACCTGTGTCTGCACAAATAACACCTTCATGGAGATTGTAAAAAAAATCTGCTGGTGGGAGGAAACTGTCTTTGCATGATGGATGGAGATGGTGTAGTTCTGTTTTATTTCCTGGTCTGGTTGCGGTTCTGGTGGAGGAGCTGCTGGTAAAAACAGCTGAAGCAACAAAGTGGAGTGGGAGAACGTGAACTTCCAGTTGAGATATGAACGAGAACTGTTCAAGTTTTCAGATTAGGATTTTTGTTAATCATTTCTGTACTTTAACTTGCAGAATATTTGTCTTCTTGTTGATACAGATGGTATCAGAACCGGACTGTTCAAGGCACAGCCTTCCAGCCAGATCAGGCAGTGAAGGCACCGATCTTCAAGGCTCAAACCAATCACTTACAACTCCTGAGAAGTAAAATCATTTGCTTCATTTAATTATTTTAACATTTTGAGTTAAAAATTATATAATATTTATGTGATGCCGTACAAAATTTACTCAGACAATCTTCTTTTGCAGGATTGGGTTTTTTGGTAAACTCCTGGGGAGACGGCCACACAAATCTTCAAACATTGACTCTCCATTTGATAAAACTGGTAAATCTGTAATTTGAGTTATTTGAATACTGATGGCTTATGCACAGCTCCAGTTAATATTTTATCTTTTGCATAACTTCGACCTTTATATTTTTGGGTAAAACACAACATTAAGAAGATGCATGGTCAGATTTATTGAATGGTATAAGGTAGAAAATGTCCACTAATCAAATTATTTAGGTGAAAGAAATGATGTACAGTTTTTGGCTTATAAATATGCCCACTTTCTCTACAGTGGAGAAAACAAATATTGAACATGCTAATGTTTTTCCACAGTAAATATATTTTTCAACAAACTGATTGACATAAAATTCACTCCAAGCCTTTATGGTTTAAGTTTAAAATCGTTTTAGTGTGACTTATAAGGAGTGATTTTTAAAAACACTGATTTTGCATTTTGTAAGCATGACTGTACTTGCCTAAAAATATGTGCATATGAAAATCACACTATTGTGGTTGCAATGTGTTCTACACAGAAAATCCACCTCTTCTATATCCTTTCAAGCTGTCAATAAGATCCAGATAAATAAATAAAACTGAGTATTTTTCCTCCTCATGGAAAAATTCTGCACATTTAGGCTGAAAGTGATTATGGAGGCACAGAAACGTCCTTTCTGTATTGACCGTTTGGAACTGCGTCACATAATCATTCGAAGTGCTATGACGGGTGTTTGGAAATGAGAGACGGAGCAAATGAAATCGTTTTCCAAAGTTGTTTTTGCCAGTTTATTCATGGTTTACTTGTTCGAGTCGAGCTAATTTGTCTGTGAACCTGGTTGGGGCTCACAGACGGCGGTATTTACAAAAGTTGGAAATAGCTAGCGTAGAAACCGACCCATCATACCTCCTCCCTCCTGATGTGTTGATCAAATTACCGACTTTGCCTGAATTCACACCACATTATTTATTTCACCATGTCATAAACAGCGTTTCCCTTTACATCTGAGCAGCCTTAAAAACGTACAAAAGACGAGATGCTAACCAGTTTTTTCCAGACATGTTAGGCTACCTGACGGTGCGGCATTGTCGCCATGGTTACCAACGGTTAGACACCTACTTTCTCCATAATGCGACATCAGACCTTTCTAATCATACCGACTTATAAATTATAAGAACATTAATCTTCTTACCTTGTAAAAATGTTCGCTACAAATCCGCGAATACATCAACAGCTGCCAGTCATCATTATTGACAGGTGCAAGTCATAATTGTTGACGACTGCAAGTCATTAGGCTGCTATCCATCTCTGCCGTACCTTTTCTCATAAAAAGTTATAAAATAAAATGACAAGTTTGATTTCTATCCTTGACCTGTTTGTGCAGCCGACTGCGCACAAACAGACATCTGACCATTTTTAAAGTGAAATTAGCAAAATAAAAGCGATTTTAGAATATTGGCTGCCTGTTTTTGACAGGGTTTAAAGCAGGGGTGTCAAACTCAATTTCACCAAGGGCCACTTCAGCATATTGGCCACCCTCAACGGGCCACATTGACG
>NW_015112618.1:1237411-1237767 GCF_001443285.1 Poecilia latipinna | reverse complement strand
GTCCATGAGGCGTTTATCCTTATATTATGTCTATGCTCATAACTGCCACTGGAGTTTTCCTGGCACGCAAAGCGATTATCTCGCGTTATCTCGTGTGATTTCCCATGATCTCGCGTGATCTTCCATGATCTCGCTAGTCGTCTTCAGCACAAGATCAGTCTGACTAAAATTAATCATGATATCGCAACATGATTAAATTTAATAAAAGTTAAGTTGTTGAATTTCTTGTTTATCCAACATGATTTTATCACGTTTTCGTTAGAAACGTGAAATTATAGTGTTAAAAGTACATGATATTCTTTTGTTATTGAAATAACCCCCTAAGTTCATTTTTTGAGTGTTACTTGTAAAGTAAA
>NW_015112618.1:1222531-1233180 GCF_001443285.1 Poecilia latipinna | reverse complement strand
AAAAAAAAAAATACGAAAAACCTTTAATGTCACAAAACCTATTTTACAAAATGTGATGAAATTCAAGGGTGTGAATACTACTTTGAGCACTATGAACTACAACACACTGTAACTAAACTGCAGCTAGTTGAAGGAAATTGAGGAAAATGTTTCTTTTTGTTTTGTCTTCTCTTCGGTTTTCCCTTGTTGAATCACCCTCCTTCCCAGAAATGGCTGCAAAAAACAACAACAAAAAAAAAAAAAACCTTTTGAGCGAGAACTGGACAATAGAGCAGTGAAAGAAGGAAGCTTGAAGTGGAAGTTCAGCTTTCCAGCTGCTCAAATCCAAAATCAAATCAAGTACAGGTCATATGAACAACAATATGTCAAATTTAATTGACATTATCTCTTGCAATCACCTTTTTCTCCACTTCCCAGATGTCCCTTAAGTACATCCTGTGCAGTTTGTTACTCTCCATTTTGACAGAATGAGATCTTGAACCTTATTATGTCTGTGTAAACGATATAAATGATAACAACTGTTGTCTATTTAGACTGAAAATGAAATGAATGAACTAATCTGACTGTTTACTCAATCTGTCAGTGACATTCAACTACAAACAAAAACAAATTCAGAAGGTATTTTTAAAGCAAGTCTGACCTATGTGTTATAACTGAATACATTTAAGGGCCCAATCAATGCCCAATCAATTCATTTGAGACTTTTTATTGATCAGCCGGTCTTTATCTATAGAACATTTTTCATACAGTGAAAACAACACAAAGTGAGCTGAAGCAGGAAACCAAAAGACCAAAGAGATAAACAAGGGCAAAAAATTCAAACAAGTACAGAAACGAGTAGCTAAAATTAATTTAGCTGCTCATTATAATAATGATGAATTAATATTACGATAATAACGACAAATACAGTGAAGAGACACAAAAGGTAGGCAAACATTTTAGAATCCTATTAAGATAATGTATTATTTATTGTTAAAGTATTGAGAAAGTGATAATCAAACAATAATAAATTCATTTATGGCAGAAATCGTTGATTCTGGTCCTTGAGGGCTGCTGCCCTGCATTTTATTTAGATTTAAGTCCCTCCTACAACCCTGATTCTATCAACTGAATTATCCTCTCAACATGGCTGCAAGGTCTTGCAGGAACTTTGCTAATAAACCATTCATTAAACTTGGATGTGTTCAAGCAGGAAAGAATCTACGTCATGCAAAATACCAATCATGAAGGACTGGGATTTCCCGTCTCTGATATATGGGATATAAAAAAAAATAATAATAGTATGAAGTAGTTAGAGATATTGATAATAATAAATCATACCACAGTAATTGCATCGTCTTTATTTTTACGTAAGCAATAGATTCTTCAAAGCATGAGCAATGTTCCTAAGAAGTAGAAGGGAGGTAATGCTGTCCTTTTGGCAAGATTCAAGGATCTCTCACCACCACCTGCTCTGTTGCTCACTGTGAAACTGATAAACATCTACTATGTTGGTTTGCTAAAATACCTGCAGTAGAGTGGAAATAATCAGTTACTCACAGGTTGCAGTCAATTTTCCCAAATAGAAAACATGAGAAAACTGTAAAACCGATCAACTTTTTCTAAACGTTTCTTCACTGGATTAAGATTTATAGCACGAGAAGTCAGGCCTCTTGCGCTTATCCTTGACTCTTGGTCTTCTTCTTAACCCAAGCTGCTGCTAAGAATCCTATATTTAGACTACGCAAGCTTTACCTAGGACACACCCTCTAAACTGTGACACACACACACATGCTCACACTCCCACACACACATTTCCTTGGATTAATAGGACCTTCTTGTGAAATTGTTGGTTACTGAAAGCAAACCCACAAACAGCAGAAATGGAAAAAATATTGCAGACAGGATGTAATATCCTGGATCATGAAGATGACGGAGCCTAGTTCCTCAAAGTAAATATGGGTTTTGGCTTTAAAACACAAAATACTCAGGAAGACACCTGCTGAAGCAAACTATTTGAAACTGGAAAACTGAGGCAGAACCCCAACACCTAGGGAGGTTTGAGGCCATTTTTATGCATATTAAACAGTTGTTTTTTTTATTCAGCATTAAACAATATATATTTCTGAAAATACATTCATTTAATTATATTATTTACATTTAAAAATAGAAATATTTGATTGGATTTTTTAAAATTATCATTATTATTTATAAAAGATGAGCAGATATAAGTAATGGCCAGATATATTTTACAACAATAAAATCACTTTACAATGTTCAGTTTTGGTTTAGAGGGCTCTTTTAATAAGACTGTGAAAATATATTTAATTCATTTTCGAGTTGCTTAGTCTGCAGTACAAGTTATACTTGAATTCTTGAATAAAAGCATCTCACCTGTCTATCCAAATGCAATGTGCCATGTAGCATTTTAGACTGGATTAAATGCTACATGCAGGTGCGTTGGACTTTTTATTATTTACTGAAATGTAAGGAGTCCAAGTTCAGTAACTTCATTACGGTGCATAATATGATTTACATCTGACTGTTAGAATGATTCGACTTACTTTGAAAGTTAATACTACTGTGTACTGCTGTATTACTAAATATTAAAAGAAGGAAATTAATGTAATTCTACAATCAGTTTAGATCCAAGGGGTTAATAATATTTCCTCAACATCAAAACTGTAGTTCAAAAAAAAAAAAAAAAAAAGCTCTGAATCAGCTAAACTGCAAAAAAAAAAAAAACATCACCTTGCAAAAACATCCTGCAACATGAATGGACCTTTGTGTAAAATTTGATCAAAAAGAGCAATCCATTACTGTCCCCTTTCAAACAAGTTTCTGGAGTTCACCACCAGGTTGTTGACTTCAACTTTAAACACCAGCGGGGTCTTTTCCGGAGTCAGTAAGGACACGAGTCAAAACCTGTGACAGAATAAGAGTTAGAATCTACTGCGCTCGCTCTTCTGGCTCCCTGGTCTTGCAGCCTCACGCTGCGCAGGCGGGAGGCTGGAAATAGCCCAGACACACAGGCCAAGTTGGTGCTCAGCGCCTGTGCGGTCATCTCCTGCAAGGCTTCCTCAGCTGTGCTGCTAATCAGCAGAGACAAAGGAGGATGCAGAAGCCAGACACAGATCAAGCTCCGCAGGGCGGGGCAGGCGACAGGCGTGTGTGTGTGTGTGTCGGTGGGTGTGTGTGTGTGTGTGTGTGTGCGCAAGTATGTAGCTTTAGTTATCTCCATGTCTCTGCTCGCTTTCTTCATGTTTGTGCTCGTGAAAAACAGAAAAGGGAGTGGCGTCATTCAGCTTTCATCTTGTCATTCTCAAGACGCCTTAATAAACAGGTGGAAAATAATTCACTCTGACTAACCTGCATAACTGTTCATTTCCTCTTGATAGTGTCACAAAAATATCTATTCCATTTTACTCATGACTCAGTCATACCATCAGAGTAAAAGTGATCCGCACGTGCAGCTACACCTACAGTTTTGCTGAAAAGTTTTTGGCTCCACGCCCATTTTCCTACAAATTGTGTCACCAGCAGGTCCTGAAAGAGTGTGGATAAGATGTATGAAGCTTCCAGCTGGGATTAATGCGCCAAATTTGCTTTGATGTTGAGGTGCGTACGGATTACTGCAGTTTATAGCAGCAAATAAAGGTATCCAAAATGTGGGACGCTGCGTAGGACACAGGAATGTGTAGATACTGTACAGAAAAACATCCTCCATTTGTGCAGGGCAACACAGGAGAGGCGGTACTATGGTTAAAACCAGCACAAAATACAACTAAAAAGTGCATTTCTCCTGCCTACCCTAAACAAATAAAGTGAAACAGTGTGTGAACTTGGGAAAGCTCTTTTTTTTTGTGACTTCCCGTCACTTTTAGTGGTATCTAGGTCACTAGTTCAACTGGAAAGATGGTTCCCAGTTATATAAGTTCACCTGCTGAGACCAGAAACATCTGTTGAGTCCGTCCGGCTGGGTCAGATGCAGGTCACAAGGCTTTTTCTTTCCATTCCCCCAAAGGTCATTACGCCTTCCTCGAAACAGACAAAAACTACCAGCATGAGCCAGTGTTTTGTGTTTTGTGTTTGCACATAAACAGGTAGCTTTACAAAAAACACAAAATTGCTTTTTTGGGCAACTTGTTACATCTAAGATCTTGCCAACATCATCAAGCTGGTGCAGCCTGTAAAACGTGGAAAGTTCTACAGAAATAAAGAACCGGGCGACAAAAGGGAGATGTGCTCTTTGAGTATTCTTGCTATGCGAGTAAAATTTTTGAATTTGTTTCAAACTGGTTTTGTTCAGAGGTCAGAAGAGAGGAGCAGAGGCGAAACTCTACAAGCGTTTAAATGTTAGAGACTTCAGTCATGCTTCGTAAGGTGATTTTTAGCATAGTTAGTGAAATCTGGAAAACCAGAAAAACTGATCCTGAGTGTGAGACACAATGTGAGTAAATGTGACAATATCATAAAGTGATGCTCAGTGTAATCTAGGCAAAAAAAAGTTCACTTTCAGCTTATTTTCTCTGTTTCAATTCATTTGTGCAAGTGGTGCAATAATTATGTAGCCAGATCTAATTGTCCCCACAAAATGCAGGGAAACGAAATGCGGCTTACAAGTTAAGTGAACCTTTAACTGGCATGCTGGATGTGATTTCTGATTGGCTCACAACTCCGTTTTGAAATTTCCTGGCATAGATTGCCTGTGGCCAACTCGGCTGACAGCTGTCTGCTGCTGGGGCTGCTGTCAGAGCTTCACTGTCACACCGAATGTGGGAATGAAATATCAGCTGCTCATAAAAAAAAACCAAGCTACAACATGAAAACTGCCACTTAAGTCACTGACAGTTTCCTGTTGCGAAATATAAATCAGGTGTTATGTTTTACAGTGTTAAATTTGTTTTATGATTATTTGAGACGGTCACAACAACCTCCTTCGGAGAAAACTGTCTACTTGGAATATTTTTTGCATTTTCCAGTATTTACGTATAAATATTTAGTCGTCTATTAAGAGTTTGTGTACACGGTTCGCTTCTTGTTTATCGGAATATCTGATGCCTGTGTTCCTGTTTTCCTGTTTTTCATCTTCAATACCTGGTAATAAGGTTCTGTTTGTAGGTAGCTGTGTTGTTTTTGTCTTGGTAACGATATGTGTTTGGGTCTTTTATCCTCTTTTGTTTTCCATTTTTCTTCTGAACTCGAAAGGAGATGTTCAAGATCAGCTTAAAGCCTCGCAGGCATGAATGACACTTTCACACAGCTGTGAATCATCTGCTGGGAACAGCTGAGGTTGTGTGTGATTCACTCTACTTGTTTTTAAAGCATCTGTTCGGTTTGAGTTTAGTAAGACGTAATATCTGTTTGTATTAATATATTTAGATTTCAATATTCAAGTATTATATGGATTATTTGTGTTACTTTCTTTTCTTTGTTCTTTCTGTTTTACTTCTTTTCCTTCTTCGGGTTTTTATGGAGAAATTGCAGGATATTTGGACCTGAATAACATTGATTTTACTGATTTTTTTCATTAGAAAAGTGCTTCCAGATGCCATTTTCTTTGCTCGCAGTAGCCACAGAGGACATAAATATGACTCTTTTTCCCAGATATGTTATGTGAATAACATAAACCAAATTAGTCAGATTCAGGCCATATGTGTTCCTAAATCTGATTCATTCATCACACAGTTTTAGCCCAAGTGTTAACGCTTGAATCTCATCGCAGTCACATTAAAATCATAAAAAAGTGTTGTAAAATATATTTGTTTGAATCGTTATGCGCTTTTCCTTTTCACCTACAATACTCTCGATCTTTGTATTTTTTATTTTGTTCCTCAGTTGCCCGATCTCTAAAATAGTTATTTTTATCTGTGTATGTTGTCTTCTTGTTATACTTTTAACCTCTATAAAGCACATGGTACACTTGTATGAAAATAGATTTATTGCTTGATTCTGTGCCTCCTTGTGCGTTTGAAACGGCGGCGGCGTTAAAAAACAATGTGGACACAAACCCATTAACACTTGAACACACATGCTAAAGGACGCGCGCTTTGGCTCACAAGGACAGGAAGCGTGATGAATAAACAGGCGTCGTGGCGGATGGCAGCGGGGCCACAGCAGACCGCTGCACGGAGATGTTTCCCTTTATTTGGTGACCTGTGTTCTTCAAACTGTGGCGTGATGACTGACCTTCCACTAAATATAGAGAGAGGACATTTCTCTTTCTTCTGTTTTCAAAACCTCTTCTGAAAAAGGGCATGAAGGAAACACTGATTTCCTGAGCTACTGCTGTAAAGTCAACATTCTTCATAAAACTGAACCATGTGGAATAGCGTGCAGATTTTCCCGTAAGAACAATGGAGCTTGGTGCTAATTATGAAAACAATAAAATATCCAAAGGCAGCAAGAACATGCACGCCGATGCTTCAAGAGATGGATAAACGTGAAGCATGGTGTTCACGTTTGCCAGCAGAGCGGAACCAGAAAAACGAAGAACCGACATGACTGACTAACTTGAGTGTTACCGCTCTGAACTGCTCTATTGTTAAGGTTGAAGACCTCCCTGCGAACATCTTGCAGACAGAAATAGCGAACAGGACACCGTAAACAGGAAACAGGACAGAGGTTTTCAGTGTGTTACGTGTTTCAAGTGAATACGTGTTTGTGTTTTACTTCAACTTCCTGCCATCCTTCATTCACCGTTCGTCTCACATTACTGTTTTCACTTTTTTTTAAAACTGCATTTCCTAATCTTCATGTAGCTGTGATGCAGTCAAAGGAAGTCAGGAGATCTCTCATTTACCACGGCGAAAAGTCATTTACCCGGTGACTAACATTTTCTGTTTCTGTTTGTTGACAGATGACATTTTTTATATGATCCAACAAAGATGACCCGACATAATACAACAAGCAAAAAAATAAAAATAAAACTCTGAAGTAAAAACTGATCTGAAAAAGGAAACAAGACCTGAAAAATCACATTCCAATTTAAATAAATTTAATCTAAAAAAAGGACGAGAAAAAATGTTATTGAAAAGAACAAAAAACAGTTTAAAAATGGAGCTGAAAAGGAGCTAAAACCAAAACCAATGTTGAGCAAAGAGACGCACACCTACCAAAATATCTCAAAAACCTTTGCAAAATACTCTTTAGATTGACAAGTCAAAACTAAAACGTTTTGGAAGGTATGCCCCCATTTTGTGTGCTGTGCTAAGAGAGCATTTTGGTAGAAGCAGCTGTCACACCTGGAAGTGAGGGAAAATTTCCAGTTTTTGGCCTTAAGCTGAGGTGTACCTGTGCTGTGGAAGTTTTGGAGCGCCCTGGATAAAGTTGAGATTTTAGTCATATTGAAAAAAAAACACACCACTGTGTTTAAATAAAACACAGTGATTATGAGTCTTTGGCATCCAAAGTGATGCCAAAGACTCATAATCAGTTACTGATTGATGCTAGCTGTTGCTGCCAAGGGGAGGCACAACATGTTAATAGTTTTTATGAATTTAAATTTTGAACATTTTTATTCAAAAGCCTCTTTTTTTATTTATTCATATCACCTTTAAGGTCTCGAACATTTAAGTGTGTCCAAAAAAAGAAAACTAAAACATAAAATAGCACAGAGCACCCAGTCAGACTCCGGGAAGATGATTAATGTATATCTCAGCGCATTGCAAGGGATATTGTAGGAAATATTTACCCAAATGCTGAAAAGTTAATCATCTTGGAGAACAACTGGGAGGCAAGTGCAAAGGAGCTCTTCAAACTTTTTATCTGTTTTCTTGGACTAGCATTTAGTTGGCAGTGTCATTTATCAGAGTTGCAGCGGTGGAATAAACACCTCTGTGATTATGCATCTGAAAAGCAAACAAACAAATTAATAACTGATTAAATGCATCCTACAAAGCTTAAGGTTACGTGCAGGGACTGCTCTGCTCTCTGCAGCTGTCCCAGGTTTGATTCCTGGCCCTGGGCCATTCACTGCATATCTTTCCCTTCTCTCTCTGCCCTTCTTCCTCTACAGATAATGATGTCTAAGGACACTAACGTCCCACTAGCTGTACAGTACAGTGCAATATGATGTCAAATTTACACGCGACAAAGGAGCAAAAACTGTAAAAATTCTTCAAGGGACCAAATACTTTTTCACAACCCCACTATTTATTTCTTACTTTTCATTTATTGTTCCTTTTTTTCATCCTCTAAAATCATTTCATTTGGTTTTAAATGTGCTGTCAAAGCCTGCATTACATTACTTCAGACAAACTCATCCCAACAATTAAATTTATGTACAGAAGCACACAAAATGACACAAAAGACACTCTGTCTCAGGCAAATCACCTCTTTATCGTCTAAGTCTTCATCCTATTGTACTTATTAAGGGAGTGATGCATAACAGCAGACTGGTGACAGCAGCTAAAGTATTAATTTAAAGGGTGGGACTTCCTTATGAGCCGAGCAGTAGACTCCTGTCTTCTGGTTTTTGTTGTCATCTGCACTTTGAATTTGCTTCTGCATGTTCAACAGATGGAAAAAAGGTTTCTGACCTACTTTCACCCTGTTTGTAACCTTGTTCATCTGTGACTGCCTTTTATTATTTTTTGTTTTTTGATAAAAAGGAAGAAGGAAGCAGGGGAGGAAAGTGAGTGGTTTGCTAAATGTGCTACATCATGAATAAAACTTACAAGGCCTAATCAAAGCCTAACTGGGACTTTCCCCGACAATCGGTGAACAAATGTGTCGAGCTACTTCTTCAGATTTATTTAAGTTATTTCCAGGCTCTCAGTTTTAGCCTGCATAAGATATTTGCACCAAAAAAAAAAAAAAAAGTCATGCCTGATACTTTCCTGTTTACTGATATGCCTTTTTCAATTGAAGCTTCATGCATATTTTGTAGAGATCCAGTTGATTCGGGCTTTGTGAAAGTGGAACAACATCTGTTCAGTGTTGACTTAAAAGCTGGTATTGCATTTTGCCAGAAACGACGACTTGATTTTTTTAAGATGGTTAATTGCTTCTAATTGAAGTCTCTCTGAGGTAAAAGAAGATATCATCACTACTCACTCTTTACAAGTGTGTGCTTCCATTGGTCTTTACCAAAGACAGGAGCAGGAGATGTTTACAACCCCGGTCCAAATAGAAAATCAATTGTTCATGTGCAAAGATGCCGCCCAGCTGACTGGGATGCATATGTGCTGTTTTTCTTAGTATAAAATAAACAACTGCATGAAAATAAAACACGGCATTGGGTTTTATCTTTTAAATCATGTCTGAGCTTTTTATTTGCAAATGTTTTAGTATTTCTTTCTGTGATGTGATTGTGTGTCATGGTTTTATGCAGTGCTCCTTTTGTCTTTTTGGTGAAAAATCCCGGGTAAGAATGCAGGTGTACAGATAAGCTGGTCTTGCTTTGCTACATATTTCTGTTTTTACTCAGTTCTTGACTCTCTCATGGCATCATCTCTTTTACATCAACCATTACACCTCCATCATGGCCATTTATACAAATCATATCATTATGTAAGTGGTAGGACGCCATTTAGCTACTTTTTTCTGCTGAGCCACGTACAACAGTGAGTGATACTCCTAAGAAGTTAATTATCAGAGCACAAGTGGCCTAAATTTAAAAGTTCAAAGTTCAAATTGAACCACTAACCCCATTGTTAAAGCTGCTGTATCAGCTAAACTTCAGCTGCTGATTTTTTTTTTTAAAGTCTTACATCTTTTTTAACCACATACTGCTGATTTTGGACAAAAACAGGTAGACTGTTGGTTCTCAATTAACATCTATTTTTTTAGATTTTTTTTTATAAAATGAAAATATAAATATTTGGGTTACTGTAAGATATCCCAGTTCCGTTATTGAATTATTGAAAAACATTTTAATGAATGTCCCACAGAGTCCAACTAAACATTGTTTCTTCACTTTTACATTGCACAGTTTAACATCCCCTGAAATTATTAAGAAAATAGATCCAGAGCCGACTAGTTTAAAATCTACGCTCTCAACCATTTCCAGTTCTTGCATTTAGTAGAGTCGCCAGCTTATGAGAAATTCACTCCCCACTCTATAAGCTTTTCTTTTTCTGGTCTGATCCTGTTTTCCTTTTGACTTCTCTTCTTTTCAAGTTACAGAGGAATGTAAAAGTCCTCTGAAAGCTACAGGCAGCTTTGCATTCCAGCCTGTATGTCTGTGTCAACAGGTTAGACAGGCTGGTGGAGGCTCGTGACTTCTCCAGTGACAGATGGGAACTGGACCCAGAGCAATGACCCTTTGACCCTTTTCCAACTTCAAAGATTTGTGTTTGTCACCAAAAATAAATAATTAGGCTTGATTGCACCTGTCAATACAAGGTAAATGCTATTTTTCTTTGGGATTTATTTGGTATTCTTAAACTTGTTTTATTGTCTTTTGAGAGATGGTTTTCTCATTTCCTTTCAAAAATAAACTCTTTGGTTGATGGAAATTATTATTATTATTATTATTATTATTATGTATAATTATTAATCAACCAGGGATGTGAATGATTGTAGACTTGATTTTTTTTTTTTTTTTTTTTTTTTTTTTTTTATTTTTAATTTTTAATCAACCAGGGGTGTGAATGATTTTAGACTTGATTTTTTTTTTTTTTTTTTTTTTTTTTTTTTTTATTTTTAATTTTTAATCAACCAGGGGT
>NW_015112618.1:1215082-1219621 GCF_001443285.1 Poecilia latipinna | reverse complement strand
TTTTTTTTTTTTAATTATTAAAAATTAAACAGGGGGTTGAAAGTTTTTGCTTTTATTTTTTTTTTTTTTTTTTTAATTATTAAAAATTAAACAGGGGGTTGAAAGTTTTTGCTTTTATTTTTTTTTTTTTTTTTTTTTTTTTTTTTTTTACAGTCTTAGTAGTAATAGAAGACGCGGCTCTTGAGGCGCCCTGTTTTGATGACGGCGTCAGCTTGTCAGGTTGGCTGGCAACATCGGAGCTGAGAAGCACTGGAGCGCCCGCCACCACTTTTAAACTGCTTATGTGGCAGTATTTTGTTTATTCGGTAGAAAACTACAGACAGTATGAACAATCTGTATGAATGTTTTCATTGACATCATGAAAAATCCTAAATGCACACCCATGGAGATAGTTACAATAACTTTTAAAGCAATATTAGGCTAACAGCTGATATTTTTCAGATTATTCTAACATTTATTGTTTTTTGTAAAATAGAAAAAAATCTGACTGACCAAAATGTATTGAGGGAGTTTTAAAAAGGTTTGGTGGTATGTAGAATGACACTGAATCAGAAGTTAAGATGCATGTGTTTTTCCCTGACATTACATCTCCAGCTGTTAACTAACTTGCTTTTTCTCATTTACTACACCTCGGAGGACCTTAGACTTTTTAAAAACTCTGAAACCTACTAAATTTGAAGCTCAGAAATACAGAGTAATAAGGCATTTAGCTTTGACCGCGACTTCCTATTTCAATTTGATGACAGCTATGCAAGACATTCACAAAATGTAGGAATCTGAAGAGCAGTTTACGAACAAAAGAAAACAAACAGGAGTTGCTTTGACCTGCACATTAATCAAGCTGAGATTAACTTTTTGGAATCTATTGAAGGGTGTGTGTTTCTTCAAAACACATTTCAAACATGTTCAAGCGCATGAGGCAACTTCAGCGTGTCGATACATTCTGGAAATCCAGTCAGCAAGAGGCTGAACTCTTGATTAAGCAGGAAAGAAGGAGATCAGTGATTTTCCAGATTCACTCTGAAACAAGATCGCACAGACCGACACACAGAGCAACAGTCTCCTTCGATAACAGGAATCCTGACTGGGAGCATTCCTGTCACACAGTGTTAGCACCATTTGCTTATTAGAGCAAACAATGGTTTCTGTCAATTTCATTTTCATAAGCTGGATAATTATAGAGCTTATCCTCTGCATCCAGTCCAACATGTTGCTTTCCCACATCCAGAGTGATGCGTGAGACTTTATCAGAGGATCTGCCTGATTCTTTTAAACTCTGCTGCAGATGCTTTATGGGCTTTTAACACAAACTGTTTACTGCTGCAGTGACAGATGAATTAATGTTATGCAAACACAGAGGAGTTTGCGTGTTATTTTTCAAAGGCGTAAACGATGTGAAAAAAAAATCTCCCTGCTGAACCTTAAGCACCACTGGTGCCTCTGTTCACACGACGAACCACCCTTGCAGGTTTTGTTGCTGGGTTACAGCTGATAAGCCTCAGTTCAGTTCAGACCTGCTCTGGTTACTCGCTGCTGCACCAGAAAATCTTCCTTGCTGTGTCATTTTTACATGATTGCTGACTCTTTGTTATAATCTCAGTGACTCTAGCAGTGCACATGGTGCCTAAAATAAGTGTTGAACAAGTCAATTGTTTTTTTCACTTTAATTATTTCAAATGGAGTCATGGATATAAGATTGAACAGGTGCAACAACCCAACATATCTACACATGCAGAAAAATTAAATAAATGCAAATTAGAGTGTGAAGAGGAAAATAAAATTTGAAATGTGGAAGTGAAATTTAGAAAGTGTTCCTGATACTGCGTTCAAATCAATATGTTGTTTAGTATTAACTGATAGCCCATAAAAAAGTTTCTCATTACCAAAGAATGTTACAGATTGCACCTTCATAAAAACTCCCTCTGATGCAAAACTTTGCTATGGCAACGGTGGTAGCTGTAATATCCAGGCAAGTACCACTGGAAAAATAATAATCCAGAACTGAAAAGAATAAAATTTCACTGTAAACCAGCTGCAGATAGGTGCTCCTCTCAAGAGTTTTGATGGAGAAGTTAAAAAAATAATCAAAAGTTATTTTTCCCAGAGCCAAGAAGCACTTGCAGCTTCAGCAAGACCTTGGAAGTCAGATATAGTTTCTGCCGTGAAGATACTGAGCAACACATTCAACCACAATGGCCTTGTTCTCAACAAGGTTTTGTTGAAACTTTTCGAAATCAATCTCAGGAATGTAATATACTACACCAATATCACAACGCAGCCGGAAACATGACCTTAAAGGTAAGTTTCATCTTGCTCCCAAAGATTCTTAAAAAAAAACAAAAAAAAAAAACTTAAACCTAAATCTGGAAAATAAATCACTAATTGTAATAAAAACATATTTCTTAACATTTGAGTCAAGACTGGTGCAGAAGAGTTGAAACTGTTTTGTTTTGTTTACAGCTGCAGCTACATTGTGTTAGCTTGTTTTTGTCTGTGTCTGTGTTCAGAAGTATTTTTCCTATGTGAGACGAGGTTGTTTGTGTGTTGTCTGACATTGTGTGTCTGTGTTTGTGTGTTTCCAGGAGGAGCAAAGAGGGGGCAGCTTGCAACAGGAGGCCGTTGAATGAAATGAAGGAAACGGGAAGGAAATGACAAATGTTTGCTCCATGAGACTGCAAACTGCTGTTCTCTCTTCACCGTCCTGTGTGGAAACTTCAGCTCACAAATACATACTTACAGGCTCTGTTGTTGTCAACGTAAAAAAAAAAAAAAAGAAATAAACAGTCTGAGGTAATGATTGAATGATACTAAGATTTTGATGTTAGGAAAAATAGACAGAAGAGATATGCAGAGAGGAAATGGAACTGAAAGAAGATTGAAATAAAAGAGAGACTGAGGAACAGGTCAGCAGATAAAGATAGAAGAAAGACGATACAGAAAATGATAAATGTGGTTTGTATTTTGTCACTAATAGTATGCTACATAACACGTCTTGAGTACAGTTTGTCTTTCACTCAGCAATCATTTAGTTACTCACAACCACATAAACACCCATCAAAGAGGCTTTCAAGTTCTGTTCTTGAAGACATATCTGAACACAACCGGTTAGGTGAAACAATCGGAGCACATTTAGCAGCTTAACTGAGGCCAAAGAAACAACATCTCCTCAAACCTCAGAGCAGGAAGCAAGTTCTTCGACTCTGATAACCCAGAGATCAGCAAAAACATACTGGCAGCAAAACAAAAACACAGCAGCTCTGGATCAGATACAGCCTTGGCATATTTGCTATTGTTTGCCTTAACGAGCCAGTAACACCCGATCAGCTGCGTTGGCAATTTAAATCACAGAAAGGCAGGGCCTGATTCAACAGGACTTCTCTTTGACAAAGCATGATTCATCCAAAAAAACGCAGCCGAAAAACAAGAAAGGAATGTCAAGGGAAGGTGAAAGGTCACTCAAAGAATGTCATCAGTATGGTTGTTATTGCAAACCCTTACATGGATGTGCATAGCTTTGTGTGTGTGTGTGTGTGTGTGTGAGCATGCAATCACTTAACAATGTTATTCTGATTGATTTTCTCACTCCTCAGACAGACAGTTTTCCTCATTCCTGCATAAGGGAAGATAAGCAGATGATCCCTCTGTCTGATTCAGGTGTAATGCTTCTCATGTGCCTATGATTGGCAGCACCTCATTCAGGTAATGTTTTAGTTTTGGGTGTGTCAGAAACAAGTTGTACAATTCCTGCAACAATCACAGTATGATTTGGAACAGAATGTTGGCTTCAAATTAAGCTTATAATTGGCTTTTATTTTTAATTATTCGACATCAAAGAAGAGTCACAGAGTCAGAGTCATGCGCAGGTTTGTAATTGGATTAATTACTGAACTTTGACTGGACCACTTTAACACATCAATGTGCTTTAATCGCTTGTAGCTCTGGCTGAGTATCTCGGCTCTGTCATCCTGTTGGGAGGGGATGTACTGCCTCATGCCATTTCTAACAGGTCTTTTTCCAGCATCGCCCTGTATTTTCTACGCAACATATTTTTATATGTGCAACAGGGCTCATTGTCCAGGGTGCTCATTGCATGCTCTCAAAAAGAAAAACAGCTCCTTCTAAACATGTTTGTTGTTATACAACCAGACCAACCAGATAACTTACTGAATGTTGTTATTCAGAGAAAGCAAGAAAATTTGACTTGTTAATGACTTGGATGTTGTAGTCAAGATTCACTGTTTCTATGAACTGCATTTGATCCACTGGAGTTCAAAACCTTCAATATTTAGATTAGTTGAACCTGAACTGGTTGATCTTCTACACTGAGCAGAGATTCTTGATTCACTGTCTGAGATTTACAAACCTGTAACCTGTTGAAAACACAAAAATATCATTTTTAATTTTTTTTTTTTTTTTTTTTAGGACTCCTAGAGCATGGAAACCACAGTGCATATGCTTTAAGCCTGTCCTGAATTAATCTACACTGGTTGTTTTTACACCTTACAGTAAAGATGGGTACAGTACATTCCAGTACTGTAC